>NC_053519.1:12465000-12592500 GCF_016920715.1 Anopheles arabiensis
CACACCCTTGACGAAGCACTCGCCGTAGTTGAGCCGCTGCAGGATGTCCAGTATCTCCAGGCAGTACTTTTCCTTCTCGCGCAGCTCGACCAGCGGCCGGTCGGACTGTATCTTCTTGATCGCCTGCAGCTTCAGCTCGACCGTGAACTGGTTCGTGGGCAGCAGGAACTTCACGATGTGATCGTTCAGGTAGTCGATGATGTGGCTCGCCTCCCGCTTGATCGCGTTGTTCATGATCATGCGGCTCGCAATCTCCTGGATCTTGCTCGCCTTAATGTTGTCCATCTTGAGGCTGCAGCGGTCGCACCGCCACACGGACGATATCTTGAGCGGGTTGACCGGGAGCAGGCGACCCTCGGGGCAGCTCTCCCGGACGCACTTGAGCGCACCAAGGTACGTGCCGAATTCCTGGAAAGAGTACAGAACAATAGTGGAGGGTTTCATTCAAGGTTGTTTTGTCTCCTTGAGATGGTTGAAAGAAGCTGTTGAAAGTGTCTCAATGTACCATAAAGACAAACCAGCGGACCATCAGAACGTCAGCGAACTTTGAAGTTAGGGAATGTCCTCTAGGCTCCATGTAGATTCTTAGGATAAAATGCATACAACAGGATATAATGAGTTGAATTAGAAGAAGCTTCAGTGTGCAATGTCCAGGAAGAGCAGCACTTCTGCTATATTTTTGTTCCATTTACTCGGACCATTATTTTAAGAAGATGTTCTAAAAATGACCGTAAGTCTTTGGGTTCCTGAAGCACTAAGTAGCACATTGGAAATTAAAAACTTGAGTAGGTCTTTAGCTTGCCAAGCTAGAGACGGGAGTGTTTTGTTCTAACCATGACTTACCATGCATCAGAGGCGAAGCTATTCATCTCGAGGCCCTAAGCGGAGGGACAAGTGATACAGCCTACAGTCATGCCCCCAAAATATGCGCAAAGTATTTTTTTTATTTACTTAATCATGATCGATATTCTTTAAAGTCAGCAGCATGTTTGATTGTTAGGAACACAACAAATTCTGTTCAAGAACAATTATAAAACACACTAATTACAAATAAAAGCATGTTATGTTATAATTGTCCTTGGGATCCTCTAAAGACAGGACCGCAGAAATCCGCCTCTGCTATTTTTCCTCAAAATTGTTCAAAAAACGATTTAGTTTCAAATAGAACATGTTCAGTTCTTCCTTAATTTGCCAGGGTCTCGGAGGTGAGCAAAGAAACCCCAAATTATCAATCGCCCAGTGCTCAAGCCCACTCTAACGGCACTAATAACATCAGCTGAGAGAAAGTCCTTCAACCGATGGCACCCAACTCCCCGTGCCGGTAGGTAAGCATTTAAAGCATCGCGTGCACTAGACGCCAACTTTCAAACCTGGAGCCAACCCTGGCAGGGTATCGTGTCCGGGCACCATTCTAGACCGTAGCTAGCGTGTGAAGTAGAGCGACCGGCAGGAAACCATTGCCCCGCGTGCCCACGTGTGCCGGCGGTTAATGGTGACAGGAACTCCACAGAGACCTCCTGTTCCGCCGGCCGAGCGTCACACTAACACCCATAAACACGGCAACTCGCGGAGTGGTTCCAGCTAATGACGCCGACCGGGCAGCTGCTCAACGCGCCCCAGTTATGCCCCCAGATGGGAGGACAATAAACATCACCTACTGACAATAAAAGTCGGGGGCGCGTTTTTGCTACCGGCGGCTTTCCATTTCCCGTTTACGAGCTAACTATTTCTGTTTCGTTGTGCAAGGTCTTGGAGTGCTTCCATCCAGCGTTTTAAAAAATTGGAAGGTTAGACGCTGCTTTCTAGTTTTGCTGGCTCAAAAGCGTCACCCTCTGCAGCAGTTTGGTGTGCTGTGTACAGCCAGCCGAGTCATAAAATTAGCATAGAAAATTCATTTCGAGCTTAAAAATTCTCAACATAACATGTTTTTCCTTGGAAATAACGGATTCCAACGCTACCGACTGGATAATTGAAGCTCTGCAGCCACGTCCGTTTGCGGCCTTTTGCGCTCGCCTTAGGACGCAGCAATTCGCTCTCATATCTAAGCTGAAAACTTTTCCCAACACTAAGCAGCGACTGCAATCGAACCGTGCCAGAGCTAAAGGGCCGCCATGCCAATGAATATTCATGATTTAAAATACCGCATTACCGACGGCGAGACCGGGACGTGTTTAAATGCGAAAAGTGACCGCGTTTGTTGGCGTGCTTCTTCCCCGACACCAATCAATTCTGCATTAGCAGGCGATGGCGATCCACCCAGTTTCGCTGAAAACAGCCACCCAACACCTCCGCCAATTATGCAACAAGCCGCCCACCCTCCGCTAGATGGAGGTGCAATTATTAAACTGACACCGCAAATCAATCAATCAAATGCGCATCGTTTCGCACCGCACAGCCGCGCAGAAACGCGCAAAGCGGAAAAGCAAACGAAAGGAAAAATAAAACTCGCTCCCGCCCAGGGGATCGGCACAACCAATTCCGTGCCAAGAGTGGTACACAAAAAGCGTCTCACTCACAACCGGAAAATAATTAAAAAAAAAAAGCAAACAAAATATTCGCCCCCCCCAAAAAGGTCACCGGTCCGGCGCGGCGCACCAGAAAGGTGATTGATTCGGACTTGAAAGGTAAGAAATGTTGTCTGCGAAAACGACAAACCGGGCTGCCAAAATAGTCAAGCTGCAAGCTGGTAGCGAAAGATTAGGTAACGTTGCGCGCACCAACAGCTGTCATCCGTTCCGGACGCGCCATTGCGTCAGTGCGGGCGGCCGAGCCGCGATCCTGTCGCGGGGCAGCAACGGCCGCGCGGAGTCATTTAAAACTCCACCAAAATATACATATGTTTTAAATGTACTCCCACGTTCAAACATTAGCGTGTAATCGCCACCTGAGGATCGGGCAGTGATCGGTACAGCCCCAAAAAGCCGCCTCCATTGCACGTCCGTGGATACACTTAGCTGTCACAACCGTAGCAGCCAATAACGGACGCAGCCAAACGGGCGCAGCCAGCCAGGTGCGGCAGTATGGAATTAAAACACTCTCCGCCGACCACTGACATGCAATTAAAATCACCATTTGTCGCACATTAGCGCGGTTGACAACGTCTTTTTTGTTGTTGTTAAAAGATCGTGCCCCTTCCCCCTTCCACCCTGTGCGGCATTGACAAACGATTGAAATGGTATTTTATTTTAAATGTTCATACCCTCCCCCCCCTCCTCCACTTTGCAATGCCTAGAATCCCCTTCTTGCTAGAAATCAATCCTGCTTAGTCCGTCCCATATGGGAAATGGTCCGAAAATATGGACGTGTGAACTTCGGCAACTGCCGGCTCTCTCTCTCTCTCTCTCTCTCTCTCTCTCTCTCTCTCTCTCTCTCTCTCTCTCTCACACACACACACACACACACACACACACACACCCGTGTCATGGTGTATGCAACAACACCTTGTTTGTTTTTTGTTGTTTTTGGTTTGGCGTTTTTTTAACTCTTCTCCTTCTCCCGCAAAAAAAAAAACCCGAACATCGGTGGTCCAAAAATAACGACCCCGATATGAAGGCAATGTAATGTGCCAACCAGGGACAACGCTACACACACACACACACACACACACACACATAACCTCCCACGGAAAACATGCGCCTCAAAATAGTCGCTTATGCTGCTAAAGACAGCAAACAAGCTACTCATACTACTCCTCCACGTGGCACTTTTCCACAGCAAGGCGTGTTTGGCGTCCTGTTTGCTCTGTCTCTCTCTCGCTCTCTATCTCTCCCCCCAAATCAATCTCTCGTATGCACAAATGCTGCATTAGTGCTGCACATTTGCTGCCGAGTAGAAGGTGATGGTGCACATGTGACATAATTTATTAGCGGACATGCGGGACGGCTGCGTCACATTTTGGCTGCATCATGTCTGAAGAGGCGGGGAACACCACCAGCAGTCCATAGACACGCGGCGTTGGCATCGAATTACGAGGAATGAGCTGCCCGAAGTATAAATAACAAATCATCTGGTGCGGTGTGAGTGACTGTGTGTGTGTGTGTTGGACACGAGATTTTGCCGTCTGTCGCGGAACCCGCTGGCCCCCTGTTTGACACCGAGGGACGAAGATGATGCTGGGGTTTATATATAGCCGGGGAAAAGCGCGCAGTGCACCGGGCACGGCTCGGACGGGTCGCGCAACCCGTCCCGGGGCACGAGGTTGATCGAGGGCGCGCACATGGCTGATCGTTGGCACCCGATTTTGTGCTGCCTGGAAGGTGCGGCGAATGCGAAAAGTGCGCTGCAGAAAGCGAGGAAGCGAACACTCACCGTCGGGTCCTTGCACCGGTCGCAGCAGCAGAGAAAGTTCTTCGAGAAGCACAGATGGATGATGCGGTGCTGGCTGCCCCACAGGATCTTCGAGTAGTTGTTCATGATCTGCTCGCCCTTCTTGATCGGGCGGGACGCGTGCACCCGCATGCGCAGCTCGCCGTCGAACACGTACCGCACGTTCGGCCGGCAGCAGTGGTTCATCAGCGCCCCCAGTATGTACAGCCCGCGCAGGATGATCTCGTGCTGGTTGTTCTCCTCGTCCGCCACGATGCGGCTCGTCTCGAACGCGTTCGTGTTGAGGATGTTCACGACCTGGCGCAGGTAGCGGACGGCCGGTCCCTCGCCGTCCAGGTTCCAGAAGTACCCGTCCTTCAGCAGCCGCTCGATCTCGGTCGTCATCTCCTTGCGCGGCGGGTGGCCCTCCATCTGCAGCACGATCGAGCGGTCCCGCTCGCTCAGCAGAAACCCGCGGATCGAGGTGAGCGCGTACAGGATGTTCTTCGAGTAGCGGCCCGCATCCTTCGGCTGCCAGCTCTGTATCAGGGCGCATTCGGCGGCGTGCGGCGAGCCCGCCCCGACCGAGTAGTCGCACCGGGAGCAGATCGGCAGCCGGCAGCCGCCGGTGCAGAGCTGCAGCCGGCGCAGAATGCTGCAGCAGCTGGCGCAGAAGATCACCTCGTAGTTGTTGACGCGCGGCCCCACCAGGACCGGCCGGTCGACAAACACCAGCTCGTTGACCGCGATGTCGCGGGTGGCCACCAGCCCGCGGCCGTACCCCTCGAACGTGGCAATGTCCCACGGGGGCTCGCCCGGCGGCACCAGCTCGCCCAGGTAGGCGAGCAGCTCCTGCTTGAAGGAGGCGATGCGCTCCGGAAGCGACAGATCGACCGTCGGCACCTCCGGTAGCTCCGGCACGGGCGGAACACTGGCCGCACCGGTCGCCCCATTACCGTTCTCTCCTGCCGCAGCCATCCTTTCCACTTTTAAACTTCTAGCAAAGTGTTTCTGGCTCTTCCTATTCTGCACTACAACTACACTTTCCCGTCCGGACACTAGCCTTTACTTCTTGCGGCGCACGTGTTTACCCTGGCTCGCTTTGTTTGATACTCTCTTGTATATCACAAACACGCGTACTTTGGATTCATCCCTTTCCCCCCCTTTCATCCCTTTCCTCACTGCCTGATCCCCTGTCTTTTCGTTCCGGCGTTCACGCTTCTGCCTTCTCAAGCTCGAGCAGCAACCAACGCCAGCACTAGTCGGCACGACGGCCGAGCACGAACTGCTGGCTGTTCGCGCGCAACCTGAACAGTGCAGTCGGCTGCGCCATCACACGGTATCCATCCGCAGCCGTAGCGCGCGCGCTTCGGAGCTGGTGAACGTGCGATCGGGGATCGGCGATCGGCTCAGCTCAGCTCATGTCACGCGGATCCGCTACAGATTGTTCACTTGCGAGACGCTGTCGCCTGATAACGCCTCGTCAGTCTCTTCCGCTTCGTTCACTTTACACCTGCACGCCCCCACTGGACTGGCCACACTCCCACTGTCGCTCCCTCCTCTATCTCTCCCGCTCTCTCCTCTCTCTCTCTTTTTCCTCGTACGCTGACGGTTGAGTGGTGTTTTTGGTGTGCCTCACTTTTTGATACAGTTTGACATTGAGTTGTTATTTTACGTGAACGGCATTTGTTTGGTTCTCTTTGCCTTTTGCCTTACCTTACCGGGGGGACGGACGGGGAGATAGATTGTCATGTTACGCGTACGCGTTGCATTTGCTGCCCACAATGGCACGCTGTTAACGAGCGTCCTCCCATTCCAAAGTCGACGATACGTCTCAATACACCACACTGTTGCGCCAACCGTAGCACTGTCTCTCTCTCTCTTTCTCTCTCTATCTCTCTCTCTCTCTCTTTTCCTGTACGTTCGCTCTCGTTCTAGTGTTTTTGGCGTGGAGACGCCGTTCCAGGAAGGTTAGGTGCGCTACTGCTTCGGGACACGCATACGCACCAGCCTGTCTGTGACAGTGTTCGCGGGCTTGCCTACCTTTCAGGCGCACGCTGCCGCAGTGGTCACTAGCACCATCGATACCGCAGCAGCAGCTGCTGCAAACTGCAAAACAGGTGGTTGTGTGACCTTCTGTTCCAACTGCACGCACCACTACCACACGGCCGTCACGCCTTCAAACCCGCGAGTGGACCGCAGCTAGGAACACATCACACTCACACGCACACATACTGTACACTAAATGGGTTTTTTTTGTTTTGGGTGGAGGGGGTGGGAGTAGTGGACCATGGGAAGTGGGTGCTGGAAGGCGGAACTGTGCGGAGAAACCCCCCCTCCTCGAACGTGCTTACAGGGCGCCGCTTGAGATACGGGCCGGCTCACCTGGACCGTCCGTCCATCGTCGGCCGTGTGCGATTTTGCAATGGCATCGACACGCACACTCGAGATAAACCGTACCTTCCCATTGGCTTTCCTGGACGGACAGGCAGAGCCGAGAAGGGAGGCGCCAGGAGCTTGGAAAGGGATCTGCATAGGGAGTCAGGGGCCACGAGTGGAAGGACAGCATTCGTGTACATTATTTTTCGTCGTCCTATCGCATCTCCTCTCTCGTCGCAGTTCTGCTCTTTTTTCTTTTCTTTTTCATTGTTGTTCCCTCGCTTGTTTCCCTGTGCTCGCTCACGCCTCTCTCCTGCGCTCTGTTGTGGCTCCTCTGCATAGTCCTAGTTTGCGCGTGTGTGCGTATCACCAGTAAGCGCAAAAAGGATATACTGCGGAGGAGACTTTAATAGTTTGAATAGTTCCGCACCTCTCACCGAACTTCTTGACGCGAGTTGGAGAGGTGAGCAGAATGTACTGCCAGTGGAAAGATTCAAATTCAAGAGATATTATCAAGCTTAATGGAGTCCCTGTCCTGTGGCTGTGAACATCGTGCAAGCGTGTTATCCCGTTCCGATATCCTGACAGAGCGGAGAGCACACATCTATTTGCGAAGTATGCGGCACTATACCAAAACAAACGAGCGCGCGGGAGAGCAGCGAATGATAAGCAGCGGTTTCGGGAGATTGCGAGAGCCACCGGAGGCACAACCTCTGTACAGAGTGCTTGTGCGCGTCCTGCCCCAGCGGGCGAAGAGCGCTCGGCTCTTTGTGTGTGGCGATGGCAGACCGAAACTCACAACCGTGTGCTGAACTAATGC
The DNA here is from genome assembly GCF_016920715.1 of Anopheles arabiensis. Classification (NCBI taxonomy): domain Eukaryota; kingdom Metazoa; phylum Arthropoda; class Insecta; order Diptera; family Culicidae; genus Anopheles; species Anopheles arabiensis. Next base: position 12,472,505 of record NC_053519.1, read on the forward strand.
GAATGCGCGTAGAGCAGCCCAACAACACAGGCACAGGACTGCAGGAGCAGAAGAAGAGGAAAAAAGTCCCCTAGCGCCGTCACGACTGGCTGCCAGGGATATAGCAGCGGCAAGAGCAACAGGGATAGGGTGGTGTAGCAGTAGTAGAGTTGTAGCAGGAGCTGATAAAAACTTTTGCGCTCAGCTCTGCGATGAAGTCGGTGAGCAAGCGTTGTGAACGTGCGATAGGAAGCGGAAGAGCGGACAGGCAAACTGTTCGATGTGTTGGTGCGATCCAGCAACAAGTATTCTAACCCCGTCAGCTCCCGCATCACCTACCACTCCACACGCGCTCCGCAGTAATACGAAATGTTGGCAATGTGACGTACAAACTGCATCTACTCTCAAGCGTCTGTTTTGCAAGATGTTCTAGAAAAAAGGCACAGAAGCAACCATTTTGCTCTTGTTCCAGAAAGAGGCATAGAATGATTTTTGATGTGCAAAATTCTTTACATCAGCTGTAGTTGCTTACTGCATATATGAGTTTCATAAAGCAATCGGTGGTAATTAATCAATTTCGCGTTTTGCCGTAAATCTATCCGCGTTTACAAAATAAGCTTTCTGAATTAACTGCCCGTATTGTCCGATTTTGTTTATTAATGCAAGATTCATGTAAAACTGTGGTTCGAACAAAATTACCTATTATTAGACGGGTCTGGAGTAGACGTCTCTAAGCAAAAACATTCAAAAAGGTAGAATATAAACGGAGTCTCTGGAGCGGTCCCGCAGTATGCCCGTCGTGGAACCAAGCCTCCCTCCGTAGCAAGGACTGACTATCCAGCTGCGTGGTACGCCATACGCCTCGAAAGCTTGTATAGGCAAGCACGATCACGTAGGTCGTCACGCCGAGAAGCAGATCCCTGTGAATTTGTTGTGAATGTAAGTCTAGCCTTAAGTTTTTGGTTAAAATACATAGATCATCTTAAAAAATCATTCTAAAGGCGATTTTACAAGATTGTAATGAGGCTCCACAAGCGAAACGATGATATGCTTGATTAAATGCCCGAATCATGGAGTTGAGAGGGTCATCTTTATCATAAAATCTTTCGTCACTATTTTCATAAAACCTTTCGAAATGTAGTAGACTGGAAGTAGTAATAGCAGTAGTAGCGGTAGTAAAAGTGATTGTGAATAATTACCTTGCTGCTCGGACTAGAGGCTGTTCATCCATACAGCGGATGCAGGAGCCACATGAGGTCCCGAGCTCAACGGACAACTCTTTTTAGAATTTGCAACTTTACGAAACACAATTCCATAAGTTTTAGGAATATCATAAAAAAAACCATCCGATTGCTCGATCGTACGAAACATTTTTGATGTAATCAACCTTTGAACATGTACGATTACACCTTCCTGAGCAGTTGGTCGCTATTTTCTAAACTTCAAGACTAGGAACCTTCGTTTAAACTGTTGTAGGTGATGGTTAAATGTGTTTTAGCTAGCAAAAAAAAACATTGCCAGCTAACTTTGACTATCCCATCATGTCCAGAGCGACACAACTATGAGACCAGCCCAGATGTTCATGCATAATCTAAGTCAGCCTCTTGGAAGTGTTTCTACCGCCATCATCTGCTTCAAGTGCTGCCACATGCTGGTCTTAAAGCGTGCAAAATGCTAAACATTAAAGCCCACAGCACCGACCATGTGTCGTAGTTGCACTACCAATCGCACAGGTTTCAATGTTTACCAACCAACGCCATAAATATCGCGGCAAAATCTGTTTCCGTGAAGTTCATCAAAGGGCAGCCTTCACAGCGCACACGTGTCCAAATTTCGTTTCCCGTTTGATCGCACCAAAGGGACGGGGAATTGACGGAACGGGTCCGAAACTCCCGGCCCGATCATCTGATCTTTTCGCAAGCATATGTGTTTACGTGTTCCGTGCATTCTAGTAACATTTTTGATTAAATGTGACACCGATTTCTTCGCTAGACACGTTGGAAGCCTAGCTGCTGCTAGAAACAGGGGACAGATTTTTTGGCTAACGATTTTGTTTCACAAAATCTATCGCCTGATCTGTCTCACACCGGCCAGACGGTACTATGGAAGGAGGGGAAAAGAGGGATATCTAACACCACGATTTGCATTTTTCTCTCGCTGGCAGCGCTCTACAGCCAGCCTAGGCCAAAACCGACCGTCCTGGCTATATTTTTCCTCCCAGATCATGCCGAGTTCTTGGGGAGATACGAGTTGGTTTTTTCCGTATCGATTTGGCTCGCAAACACACAGGTTGCCGCGCCCGACCCACTGCCGCCCAACTCCACCGACGTGGACGTCGTTACGGCGGAAAGTTCTTTTTGCTTCGTTCTGTCAAAATGATTGAAATTTATGTGTCCGCCAGCAGGCATCACTTGTTCAGCAAAAACCCCGTTGTCCGCGGGTCCGCGGGTCCGGGGTTGCTTCTGGCACGCGGTTTCGCAACGCGCAGTGCACGAAAACGAGTCCCGCAAAACCTTCCTGTGTTTGATAACAGCGAAACTGACGATGTTGAAAACCGAAAGAAAAGAAACAACAACAGACCTGAAGCGTACCTGAAATTCAGGTCGAAGTTGGAAGGAGGCTCACGGTAGGCAAACAGTTATTTCCAAACTCACGCAATATCAAACTTTTGCCCGGGCCTAGCGCGCGCACTACGGGCCCTGATTATTGGTCGTATAAAAATAATTCAATTTGCTTGCCATTTATTATTAATGGCAGCAGGGTGAAACGAGGAATGCGAAACCCCATCACCACCGCCTCAAGTCGACCGAAACGCTCCGACCTGTGTGTGTGTGTTTGTGTGTTTGTTGAGTTTGTGTATGTGAGCGTGGATTTTCCTACGCACGGAAACTATTGGAGGTCCTGGTGCCCTGCAGAACGAAGCAAACCATGCTCCGGGGATAAAACTACTCCAATTGCCAAAAAAACGTTTTATTGCCGGTAGCGTACGATTTGGCCTTAAAAACGTTGATAGCGTGTCGGGGAGGGTTTTGTTTGCTCGGTTTTCCTGCGTACGCCAAGCGTGTATTATACCGCCCGTAAATCCGATGACGATGGACTATCGAGGCTCATACATTTTAACGAGCTCGTTTCCTTTGTTGATTACGTTTAAAATCGTTTGCTCACCAAGTGGACCCCTTCAGAATGCTTCAGAAATCTGTTGGTGGTAAAATAAATGCTATAGATTGCATTGCAAAGCATCTTCCTCTTCCCATTTGGTGCAACAACCTCACTTGGTCTAGGGGTCCGTCCTGAGAGCCACGCTCAAAGTGGGTCCCCCTTTTTAAATAAACATTCTTCGACAATTATGATAATTACTAGGATTTTGATAAAGATTCTGAAAATAACATATCCAGCATGTTTGAAGAATTCGTGGAAGTTTTTTCCACATCGGGTATCATTTTAAACGTTAAACTTATTAGGGATCTTGGAATCATCCTTGGCACGAAACTGACCTTTAACCAACACGCAGAGGAAATTATAAACCGTGGCAACCAGCTTTTAGGATTGATTCAACGAGTGGTTATAGATTTTGGGGACCCAATGTGTGTAAAGGCTGTGTATTGCAGAATAGTCCGTTCAGTGATTGAAAATGCGCAGGTTGTTTGGAACCCATCTTCTCAGCGCTTATCTGGCCGCATCGAGTCAATACAACTCATGTCTTCTCCCATGGCAACCAGGCAGTCAATATCAATGCTACGAAGCACGCCTAAAGCTTCTTGGGTTGAAAAAACTCAGTGACAGGCGTCGTATAGCGCAGCAAATATTTGTTGGAGGTCTCCTAACGGGGAACATCGACTGTCCATCCCTACTCCAACGACTGGACATCTATGCTCCAACGGCCTCTCTACGCCCGCGACCCCTGCGTAATGTCCCTCCTCGTCGAACGACCTATGGCTCAGGAGACCCTATAATCTCTATGTGCAGGGCTTTTAACGAAGTCTGCCAATTTTTCGATTTCGAATTTTTTTTGATGCGTCTCAAATGTCGTTTAAAGACAACATTTGCGCCAGGATATAGTCAAGTTATGTTTGTAACCTAAGTTACAGGGTTTCACACTTTATTTCAAGACCGCGGGACCCCTTCCCAAATCTGTCTTAGCCAAAGCCAAGACTGCGGTATGATGCTTGAAAACGTTGATGATACCTGAATTCATCGGATGCAATGCTGAATCTGCGGCACATTTCTCAAACACACTGGTCCACGCCGGGGACATGCGGTCGAATATTTTTTTACACGGATAACCTTTGTATACATCAGTGTATTTGAAACACTCAATTATCCTTTTCGTTTTTTTTACCAAAAAACGTACGAACGTACGAAATACTTTGTTGAACTTTAATGAAGAGTAGAGGCCATCAGAGTTTGTTATTTTAAAAGCTAAAACCAATGTGTCGAAATCACCCCAAAGGTGTCAATTTTACCCCATCATGGTGTCGATCTTACCCGCACTGCAGTCGTGACGCAACAAAAAACACACTTTTTTATTTTTATCAAAATGTCATCAAAATCAATCCAGGAACCGTAGTTTCTCGTAAGATGGTACATAATACATCCAAAAAGCTTTTTCCATGTCTACTAGTAAGTTTACATTGGCAAAAGTATTGCAATCAGGGGAAAACATTAAGGTGTCGAAACTACCCCCAGTTCCCCTACTAGGTTAACTTCAAGACTTCCCTTAACTCCTAGATAAAACTAAACGCCTCATAAAACCCGAATAAAGTTCAGGAAATAAAATTAATATTAATATTTCAGAAACAATAATCAATTGACTTATACCTAACCTGGAACCTATATCGATCCTAGAACTGATACTGAACCCATAAGCGGATACTGGATACTTGAAACTGTTACTAAACCTATACCGATCTAGGAACCTTACCAGAACTCATACGGGGTCCTAGATCTCGAACCCATACCGGTCCTGAAACTGATACTAGATCTAAAACGAACCGGACGAATCCCATCCAATTACTGATTACGCCGGTCTACGAACCATTCTCCGTAGTATATGTTCACCGAAGCAATTAGGGGAAGGTAGGTAAAGACGGACACTGCGGATAAGACGGACACTGCTCATAAATGCATGAAAAAGGTAATTTACGAAAAAATCAACTCAATCAAATCAACAACTCATTTGAGAGTATTTTTGGTATAACATATACAAAATTGGTAAAATCCACGAACAAAATAAATTTTCAATCGTGTGGATCTAATTTGAATACTGCGGATCTTATGATCTACAACATGTATTGTTTATATTTCCGAAAGTTTTTTTTCATGAATGAGTCGTCGTGATCATTGATGAAAAAACTGGCGAAAGAACGAGAATGAAAGCAGTAAAAATCGTGTTTTCTGGTGGTGTAAACATCCTGACACCAAAGCGGGAAAGACGGACACTTTGTTGTAGGGAAAGATGGTCACCAAATGTATTGATTTATTTTACTTCTTATATTCATTGATGATGAATAGATTTCTTCAAATACCTTAAATAAGGGTATTCCGAAGCTATAAACCAATCAGCGACTAGAGAAAGTATTAAATTAAGCGAGAAATGAAACACCGGTCAAAATAGTAGCCATTCGTTATGCTATTACTCGCTCGACGATGATGAGGCGCATCACGAAATCCAATATCTTGTAACGACTTGGACAACTTTAAGCAATAAAAAAATGAGGCATTGATACGACATCGTTCAGGCATAGATAAGAAATTCTATGGGATTACAAATATTAATTATTGAATGGAAAATGGATTTAACTATTAACAAATCCCATTTCATTTCGAAACTGCACGAAAAAAAAACATGTTTTTAATTCGTAAAAAACGCAAAAATCGATGGATACTTAAAATTTTCAACACATTTTCTAATAAAACATGAGTGTAAGATAATATATGCACATGTTCATGGTCGTTGCAATAATATATCCCTAAATTTTTACCATTTTCCTTAACGTGTCCGTCTTTACCTACTTTCCCCTAAGCATAATAATCTAGGGTAGGCTTTAGCGTAGGAATTTGAATCAGTTCGATCTTAATGTCTAGATTAGAGACGAGGCGATTGATAGTAAGAACCTACCATCATGCACAATTACCAAAACTTGTCCCAATATATGGGAAAGACCAACAATAGACGAAGGTAGGAGTGATATTAATATTAACAAGGAACTAGCCACAGCCACTTATCTACATACATCAGTACCGCAATTGCAGGGTTGCTTTCTATTTATGTGGTTTTTATTAGCATTATCTTTTTTGTTTGTTTTTATTTTTACGATTACTATGATTACTATACCTGGCTGCACACTATGTTCCACTTTACTTCTCGCTCAAACGCTAATATCTTTTCCCCCCCGCTCCTGTAGCTTCAACACTTTTCTTGGCTGTATTTCAAGTTAGATACTAAACTAGGGTTTATCAATCGTTACATTCAATTTTAGTCGCAGTATTCACAACACTTCATGCTTCTCTGTGTAAGACTACATGCACACCGATTTGACTATCACAATCATCTTTCGCTCGCTGCTATAGTTTGCTTTGCTGCTGTTTCACACATCCGGGTTTACAACGCACTCTCCCCCCCCCCCCCGCATGCCGGCTACGCCATGCGGGGAACCATTCGGTCGGCCATATCCGTCACGCGCAATCTAATGATCTGCTAATGTCCTCCAAGCAAGCTCTACCTGTACGCGTCAGGTGTCAGTCGAAGAATATACACGGAGTGTTAATGCCGCCACGAGCAGAGAAACGGAACGCTCCCGATAGGCTGTCTATCAGCAAGGACGCGTACACACGCGGGGCAATGGCGTGCCGCGTCTAGCGCGTTTGCTGGAATAATAGCTAACCGAGCTTACAGGGAGAGAAATACTTCAGGGGAATATTTTTTTCGAATACGTTTCTAGCCTTCTTTTGCGCCTTCCTCCCCCCCCCCCTCCTCCGAACGCTTTTAAGGACAGGAAGAAGAGCGCGCACAGTAATACTAAAAGAAGACCCCGAAAGGATTCCGCAAACAATGACGGATCGTCTCAATCTCGCAGAAAGGAAATTGCTCCAACCGTAGCTATATTACTGGTGATTTTCGACGCCCCCTGCACCATATCAAGCGTATCAGTTCAATGCCTCATTAATACACCACGCTCTGCCGTTCGCTGCCTAGCTAGTTAATACATCTGTCCCTCAAAGTACTGCTCCCGTTAAACCGGCGCCGGCGCAATCGCTCCAACTTCCTTTGACGGCTCCACACCACAGCTGAACTAGTTCCTACCACCCTGTCTACCGCCCTGTACCCTTGTCCACGTGCCAAACCGTACGGTTCAGCACCCTACTCCCGCTCCCCCACCGCTTCCACCCACGCAAATCCCTTACTACTCCCCTAAAACTTAACATCGATCTGCCATGGCATGGGTTGTTTTGTTCGAAATTGTTCGAAGTTATCTCGCTACCTTCCGCACGGATGCGGACATTACACACTAGAGCGCATCTTACGATATATATATCTCCCTGACTTGGAGTAGAGTGAACGAATCTCAAGGAGGAGAGGAGGAAGAAACTATGAAAGGAAAGGCAATCAGATGTAGATATAAAAGAAAGAGAAATCGGGAAAAGAGAGAGAGAGAGAGAGAAAGAGAGCGCGAGAAACAGCAGTATGAAATGGCAGTACGTGATGAGACCGTTTTATTCATCCGACTCCAGTCAGTCTACGAGCTTATTACATCTAAATTACACTTCAGTATCGTACAATTATTATGCCGTATTACATCGCCCAACTCTTGCCCCATCGTTTGGCAGGGGTTAGCAATCTGCCCCCTCTTATTAGTGTAAATCATCTCATCTGTAGTTTTTTTTTTCTTTTTTCTTTCGGGGGATTTAATCGTTCCGATTGTTGCTTCAGTTTGTTTTCCTCGTTCGCTGCGCTTAACAACCGCTACACAATTTCCCCATCACAAAACAAAAAGCCACCCCCCCCCGGATGCAGGATGAGGATGAAGGGCCTGCGCGCGATACGTTCGAGCGCACCAGAGCGTATGCGACATACAGTTACGTGAAACGAACGAACGAAATTACATTAGAATTTTTTTTCCGTTTGCTGAGTTTACGTCACACTTACTTTACTTCACAAAAGAAAGGCGAACCTCGCCGCATGCTACTACATATTTCTATACCGAGAGGCGGGGTTCATCGTCTAGCGCTTGTGGCTCCTCGCAGCGGCCATCGTTAGCTAAAGACTCTGTTATATTAAAAACAAAAAAAACATTTCGAAACAAACTATCTCTCTCTCCTCTCTTTCTCTCTCTCTCTTTCTCTCTCTCTCTCTCTTTCTCTCTTTCTTTCCCTCTCTCTCTCTATCTCTTTCTCTATTTCTCTCTTCGGCCTTCTCGTGACAACATTTTCTCGGGCGTACATGGAAATATGGAGTTTAAGCTTACGTTAAAAAATAAATCATAAGAACAATCGGCGCTCCGGCTAATGTAGCGGAGCTGAACGAGAGGCTATACGCGGAATTTGGGGCAAGTGTGCCACCTTAAGCATTTCAAGTTATAACTCACTAAAACGTGTTTTTCAAAAGCCGATTTAAATCTCATAACCATTTTACGTCTATTTCCTCGCTTATAAATGAGTTTCGCTTGAAAAAAGTGCAAACAAAACAGTTTTTGAAGCGTTTTAAAAAGGGTCCAAAAAGACGTTGTTTTTTGAGCTATGGGGCAAGAGTGCCACTCGTATGGGGCAATACGGCCACCTGGTTAAAATAACGGTATTTCTTAAATAATTGGAAATTATTACGTTTGTACCACTAGTGTATGTATTCCTACATGTCTTGAGTCACCAATGAACCCCTTTTCATCAAAAACTGTATCGCAATATGGGTTGTTGCTGGTCTGGTTTTCCGGAGTAGAATCCACTCGTAAAAGCGCACCATCCCGCTGAACGCTACAACAATGTTTACATTTTTGACAGCTCGCGCCTATGAAAGATGGTGGCACACTTGCCCCAAATAGAGATGGCTCTTTTGCCCCAAAAGTTGTAACTTTTTTTTTTAAATGAATTCAGTTTCAGTGACAAAAAGAAAGTTTTTTTCAAAATTCAAAAAATTGCACGTTTTCTCAGCTATGCGGTGGTGTAAATATTTTCTCGGTTGATTGTTCGCATGATTTTTGAGAGCTTATTTGTTTGGATCAGGGGTCTCCAAACTACGGCCCGCGGTGATGTTGCAAAGGATAATGTAAGTATCATATTAGTTTGACAATTTACAATTTACTAAACCAAGACAAAAATCAAGTTACTATAACAAAAAAACAGAATTTTAAAATATTCATTAAGTATTTTCATATGAAAACGAGACTTAAACGTTCTCATTGCCAAAAGTAACGTCGAAATGGCCCACAACAACACTATTTACGAAGCAATGCGGCCCGCGAATTGAAAAGTTTGGAGACCCCTGGGTTGGATTAAAAAATTATAATATTCTGCTCAATTTTGAAACTCAACATAAATCAGTTCAAAACAATGGGAAATTTCGATTGGTCTATATGAAATTGTCGGCTCAGTATACCTAGTCATTGGAAAGCAACCAACTGTATACACAATTGATCATTAAACTAAAGTTTTTAAGGAAAAATGTTTGGTGGCACTCTTGCCCCGTATGGCACACTTGCCCCAAATTCCGCTATAGCCTGTACACATGTGTGTTTGTTTGTTTTCATTTTTCTTTTTCTTCCTGTTTTCATGTTCTCTTCAGAATGATTTAGCAGCGCAGCTGACCAACCGCGGTTCAGCTCATTACGTGTGTTCAACATCTAAATGCACAGTAGTGTAAGTATCGTGCTGCTTACTGACACTAGTGAACCTGTGTGTACGGTGTTGTGCCACCCGCACACACACATACACCTACACACACACACACCCACACACACACACACGCGCGCACATACAGTCGATGCATCGCTTCTGGGGTCCGCTTTCTGTGTCTTCTTCTTCTTCTTTGGCTCAACAACCGTTGTCGGTCAAGGCCTGCCTTTACCCTTGTGGGTTTGGCTTTCAGTGACTAATTGATTTCCCCCCATAGGCAGGATAGCCAATCCTACGTATGGCGGCACGGGGATCGAACCCATGACGGGCATGTTGTTAAGTCGTACGAGTTGACGACTGTACTACGGACCGCTTTCTGTGTGCTTTTCGAATTTCCGGAAAAGGGTAGTTTTAATGTTCCGATTAAAGCCCTGCTTGTCGCAAACGACCGGCTTTAACTATATAAAAAAAAAAAAACAATACAGCAATTATCCGCAGTACGCGATACTCGAAATACGCGAATTCGCAGTACGCGATTGCTCTAAATTTGACAGCTCCATATGTTTTTTGCTAATATTTTAATACTTTGAAATATTTTATGCTCTTTTTGAATTTCCTTAATGTTCTTTTTGCATTTTACATTAAATTTATGCAAAAGATACCTGTTTTACATCAAACAACTTTAATGAAAAAAATCTGTGGCGATATTTTTCAACCCTCGAACTGGTAGGTAGTGTAAACTATTTTTCCATACAAATCCGCTATACGCGAAAACTCGAGGCACGCTATTGCGCTCGGTCCCGTACGATAGCGTATATAGGATAATGACTGTATTCTAAATATTGCACAACAAAACATTTAAAAAGAAAAAATTAACATTAGCAGGCTGAATAATTCATCTAAACTGTTGGCTAACGCTTCTTGAGCTGCAATAGCTTTGTGTAAATCTTGACGAGAAACATCACAAAATAGGATGTACCCAGCTCAACAAAAAGGCGATTGTATGCCCCTTCCTTAGAAACTAATACATCTTTCCTTCCGCCACAGTTTGGTGCGATCCAGTTGCGCGACGCATCGATGCAGCTCGAGCTCTCTAGCTTGGACTATGGGAGGGGGGGGGGGTTGTTGTCGTTGTTTTCTTCTCGTTTTGTTTATCTTTTCTGTTTGAGACACCGAAAATGAAGTGTGAAGTGTACATCCTATCTATGCCCCAGGGCTCTTTAATACGCAAACCAACACACCTAACCGTGTGTGTGCGGTGCGTGCGTGCGTGTGCGTTTGTTTCTTACGTTTCGTTTTCTTTTTCTTTCTTTTTTTTTACTTCTTCTTTTGAGATCGTCGACTAGACCAATAGTAACCTAGATATAGTCTGCAGTTAATGCTTCCTCCTCGCGTGCGCTGGAACAGTCGCTCACTACACAATTTCGCCCTTACTCCCTTGCTGTGAAGTGAGGAGGGTGGTTTTTAATTTCTTTGCCTACTCCCCCGCTTTTCCCTACTCTGCCGACCAACCGACATCGCGCCATCGGAGAGACGCATGCAAGACGCCGTCGCTACTAAAACAATTTATAAAGAAAAAAAAACATACTGATGAAAAAGATTGCACGCGTAGCTGAACAATGTGTCGAACTGTTTCGTTCTATACCAACTAAATCCCGTCCAACGTGACGACACACATGAACCTGGAGCTGGAGCTGGCATTCGAAGGAAAGCGGCAAAAGGGGGTGCAAACATAAACGGTCTCCCCCTCTTCTTCCCGCCGGAAGGCGATTCTCGATTTGGTCGTGGCCGAGGTCGTGGGCAGCGTCTACAGTGGATCAGCATCTCTACACACTTGTGCTGCGTAGCGCAGTTCCCGCCGGACGCGCGGTAATGATTGTGTAATGCGAACGATACTAATCACGCGATGGTAAACAGCATCATCCTTCTTCTTCGCCCCGAGCGCGGTCACGCCGCCGGGAACTGTGTGTGTGTGTGTGACCGAAGGGATTCCCACCACCCCCCTCCCCACCCCCCCTCCCCACCCCCAACCACCTACCAGCTGGTGCCATTGCCCGAGCACGGCTGCACATCGAGCGTCGGCGGGAACGAGAGAAGAAGGAATCTCTGCAAGAAAAAAGAAAAGAAAAGAAACAAACAAATAAAATCGACGAACGTGTTACACTGTGCCTGCCTTTTCTAAGGGGGTAACACTTACGGTAGTTTGTAGCCCGCCGGCACTGCTGCCGAGCTGAAGGTCTCCGCCCGAGACGGGCGGGTAGACGGCCCCACCGCCGCACGGTACCTCGGTGGGAAGGGTCGACGACGGTGGCGGCTGCAGATGGTATTGCGCGTGCAGCAACAACCCATTGCTACCACCGCCACCACCGCCCCCTCCACCCGCACCAGCCGAGGGTGGATGGTGCGCGTGCTGCTGGGGGCGCTGCAGCAGCCCAAGGTGCGCGCCAGCGCCACCGACGTCGCAACCAGTCGTGCTGTTGATGACGCCATCGCTCCCATTGCTTCGTAGCACCGCCGGGGACGGCTGGTGAGGGGGCGGCGGTCGCGTTGGGCTCACGATCACGCCCGGCGTGTTGCTCACGATCACGTTGGACGACACGGGGCACGGGTGGAGCTTGCCGGTGGTGGTCGACGTGTGCTCGCCACCGTTCCGCAGGACGCTCCGCCCGGGGGAGCGAACCGTCGACGAGGAAGAGCTGGCAGCGGCGGTGGGAAGTGCCTCGGACAGCACCACCACCGTCCCATCGTCGGTAGCCGTCGGGCTGGGGGTGTTGGTGGTGGTGGTGGCGGTACTGGCGCCCGTGATGCCGCTCGGCGCCGCCTCGACCGCAGGAATGTCGCGCGTGTGCGTCTCGTTGCCGAAGATCAGCCGAAGGCGCTTCATCGGCAGCCCGATACCGCCGTTCCCGATGCCCTCGCTGGGCGGGGCCGTGGCGGCGGCAGCACTGCTCACCGTGTCGCCGTACATTGCACCGCCACCGGTCGCTGAGGGATTTAGCAGGTGCGGCCACCGGATGTTCGGGCGACCCATCTCGTACCAGTCGTCCCGGCCGCCGCCACCGGTCGCTTCCGTGCGCATCCCGCTCAGTGCGGTCGGCTGCAGTATCACAGACTGATGAGTTTGATGATGATGGGGATGGTGGTGCTGGTGGTGATGGTGGTGATGCGGATGCGAGTAGCTGTTTTGATGCGCTGGGAGCGCAGGTGGAGGTGGTGGTGGTGGCGGTGGTGGAGGCGGAGAAGGATGTGCGCGCTGGTGTGGGGCAGCCGGTGGTAGCTCGTGCGTCACCGTGGAAGAGCTGGCAGGGGATGGTGGTGGTGGTGCTGCTGCTGAAGCTACCACACTGCTCTCCCCCTGTCCATCGACCTTTTCGTCGTGCAGCGCTGCCGGTGCTGCTGGCGCCGCGTAGGTGGCGTAATACTTTGATTTAAGCTGTTCGTGCCCGCCATGCCGCTGCTCCGCCGCGCACACCGTCTCGTACAGCAGCTGCTGCTGGCGGCGCTGCCGCTTCGCCTCCTTGCGCAGCCGGCGCGCTTCCTTGGACGCTTTGTGGCGCTTTTTCCGCTTCTGCGACACCAGGCTGCTGCAGCTGCTGCTGTACGACGTCAGGTCTTCGTCCTCCTCCTCCCCCTCCTCTCCCTCCTCCTCCCTTCCCTGCTCGCCATTGTCGTCCTTCGAGAGCGGCGGTTCGGTGTCGGCCGGCGAGTCGTCCCGCCGCCGGCCCTTCGCTCTGCCGCCGTGCGTGCTGCTGGCAGCCGACGAGTCGTACGTGAGCGAGCGGCGGGCCGGCAACACGCCGCCGCGGCACCTCCCGTACGGGCGGTCCGGCGCTCCCTCCGCCTCCTCCTCCTCGTCGTCGTGCTCGCGCAAACCCTCCATGCGCAGTATCTCGTACTCGCGCCGAAACGCACCCGGGCTGCCGCCATTGTCCGCGTCGCTCATGCTGTTGCCCGACTCGATGATTTCGTCTATCACCGGGCTGCGCTTCATGCGCAGCGTCAGCTTCAGCCGGCGCTCCGGCGTCCGCATCAGCGGTTCGCCCGCCGGCAGCGTGGAGGAGGATGCGGTGGACGACGGCGACAGCTTGGCGCTGCTGCTGCTGCTGCTGCTCGTCGCCTCGCCGTCCTTGGCCGACGAGGTGGAGGAACTGATCGCCATGCTGCTGATGCTGCTGGACGAGTGCTGCTGTGTCGCCGCCTGCTCCCGGTGCCGAAACGTGCCGCTCCGCTGTTGCTGCTGCTGCTGCTGCTGCTGCTGCTGCTGCTGCTGCTGCTGCTGTTGCTGTTGCTGCTGCTGCTGCTTGCCACACTGCAGAATCTTCGCCAGTATGATGTCGTCCTCGTCGTCTTCGTCCGAAACGGTCGTCACGGGCGTTCTGGCGTGCTCCGCTTCGTCCCCCCGACCGTGCGTCGTGCTGCCGACCGAGGTGGACTGCCCGTCGTCCCGCCGGCTACCCTTGCGCGCCCCAGCTGCGTCCGGGCGGCTGTGGGGCGCAAATTTTGACTGCGCCAAGGGCACGCCGCCCGTGCGCCACTGCTGCCGCAACCGGTCCCGCTGCTCCTCCTCGTCCTCCGCCTCCTCGTCCTCCTCCTCTCCGCCGGTGGTGGTCGAGACGGGTTTCATGCGCAGCTTCAGCTTCAGCCGATGCTGATCGGCGGCGTTCGTCGCCTTGTGGCGAGCGGACGACACCGACGAAACGGACGACACGGACGACGCGGACGAGCTGGAGGAGGAGGAGGAGGCGGACGAGCTAGACAGGACGATTACGCCGGGGCTGCCGCCGTCGGGGCCGGCTCCGTCCCGCAGCAGAAAGGTGCTGGCCGAGCTGCTGCTGCTGGTGGGCAGGTTGCTGTTGCTGCTGCCGCTTCTGTTGCCATTTTTTGCCGGATGTTGCCATATTACGTCGTCCTCCTCGTCCTCCACGTCGTCCTCCTCCTCGTCCTCCTCCTCGTCCTCCTCCCCGTCTTGCTCGCCGAAATCGTACCTTCTCCGTTCGCTGGCCTGCCCGCCCACCTGCCTCCGGTTGAGCGTGACCTCCCGGGCACCGCGCGTCCGCTTGGTCGGTGAGAGCTGCTTGCGGGTACGATTGCTGGCAGTGGCGGTGGCGGTGGAACGGGCGACCGGCGGCCCCACTTCCTCCTGCTGCAGCCGCTTCAGCAGCGCACCCTTCTCCCCTACACGGTGCTCCTCCTCCCTCTCCTCGTCGTCATCCTCCGGCTCGTCGTCGTCGTCCTCCTCTTCCTCGTCGTCGGGGCCCGCACCCTCTCGGGGGGGCTCCTTTTTCCGCCCGTAGCGCGCCACCTGCAGCTTCTGCTTGCGCCGGCTGCTGCCCCTGTTCCACTCCTGCGGCCGCTCGGCGTGCGGTTCGTCGCCCGGCTGCGCCGTGGTCGTCGTGACGGTCGATAGCCTTCTACCAGGCCTCCTGGCATACGTGCCGCCGTTCTGCGGTTCGGCGGAGGCGCCCCGGGACGGTGGCTTCGGGGCCTCGTGGTCCTCCAGCAGGCGCAGCATACCGCGCGTTACCCGTGGGCTTATTTCCTCCATCTCGCTGCTGCCGGCGGCGGTGGTTGACGACGACGATTCGGCATTCCCCGCCGCCGTCGGGGGGCCATGGCCCGAACGCAACGACATGCAGCGGGTCATGATGCGGGGTGGCGCGCTGTCCCCGCCGGGCCGCTTGGCCGAAGCGACACCCGGATGCTGCTCGTCCGGTGTCTGCTCGCGGGGCCGTTTGCGGCTCGTCGCGGCCGCCGCTGCTGCCTGCCCGCCCGACCGGGGCGGCGGCGGCTGACCGTCCTGCTGGGCGGGGGGGTTGTTGCGCAGCGCGTAGTACCCGTTGGGCGCGGGGGGCGCCGGCCCATCGTCCAGCGCGTCGTCGTGGAACGTGTAGATGCTGCGGCTGCTGCTCGTGTACATGCTGGCGCGCCGCTTGCGCCCGAAGGGCAGTTGCGCGTCCGTGCCCGACTGCACGCTGCTGCTGCCGTTGCTGCACTCGTCGTCGATGACGATGATCTCGTCGGCCGGGTCCTTCGAGCGGGCCCGGCCCTTCCCCGGCGCTACGGAGGCAGCCCGCTGCCGCTGCCCGTGCTCCGCCGGTTCCTTTTTCCGCTTGCGTTTGGTTTCGTGTGGCTGTTGCTGCTGCTGCTGTCGACGGTCCGTGGATTGCGGCTTTCGCTCGGTCGACACGCTCGACAGCTCCGTGCTGGCGCTGCTGTAGCTGCTGTACCGTCGGCGGGGATTGCTCTTGCCCGGCGGTGCCACCTTCCCATTCGCCCCCTCGTGCGCGCTGCCGTCTCGCTTCTTCTCCTGCGCTTTCGCGCCTTCCTCGGGCTTGCTGGCGGCAGCGGCGGAGCCGGCGGCCACGATCAGTGGCTTCGTGCTGCCGCAGGTCGACGAGCGGGTCGCTCGCTTCATCTGTGCTTCGCTCCTCTCCGCCACCTTCTTGCTC
The DNA here is from genome assembly GCF_016920715.1 of Anopheles arabiensis. Classification (NCBI taxonomy): domain Eukaryota; kingdom Metazoa; phylum Arthropoda; class Insecta; order Diptera; family Culicidae; genus Anopheles; species Anopheles arabiensis. Next base: position 12,488,758 of record NC_053519.1, read on the forward strand.
CCAGGCGCCTCTTCCTCCCCCGCCGTGTCGGCACTGTGCTGAGCGGGCGCTGCGGTCCCCGCCGGCACACGACCACCCGCGCCCGCACCACCAGCGACCGGTGCCAGTGCCGGTGCCAGCGTGGCCGCGCTCGTGCAGTACGGTTTTTGCTGCGCGAGCAGCATCTCCGCATCGTACTTGGTCATGCCCTTGTCGCGCAGCTCGCGCACCGTCAGCAGGCTGAGGGCGGAGGGCGGCTCCTTCCCAATCGCGGTCACCGCCTTCGGGCCCGCCTCGCCCCCGCCCGCCCCATTGTTGCGCTTGTTTTTCATCCGGTTCAGCCGATTGTCCGTCTCGCGCAGCCGGTACCGCACGCCCCCGTTGGCGGTGCCGACGACGCCCACCACCACACCGCCGCTCGGCCCGTTCACACCGCCCCCCACCAGGCAGGGATCGTAGCGGGGCCGGGCGCCCGTCCCGTTCACATCGCTCCCCGCGCCGGTCCCAACCGCACCGCACCCAGCGTCGCCCGCGCTGCCGCCCACTCCCGCTCCCCCGTTGTACAGGGCGGAGCTGCCGGCCTCCTCCAGCAGGCGGGCGCGGGCCGCGAACGCACCCGTCCCGCGCCGCTCGCACGTTTCGCACTCGCAGTAGCAGTTGTTGTCGCCGAAGAAGTCCTCGCCGTAGAAGCAGGTGATCTCCTCGCCCACCTCGATGTCGCGCAGCACCTTCACGCAGGCGGTGTCGCGCCCGGTCGCCACGAACTTGCAGTTCGCCCGGCAGTCGTGGTTGATGTAGGCGGCCGGGCCCAGCCACAGCTGGGCGCAGTTCTTCCGGCAGCTGTACATCACGGAGAAGTCGTTCCGGCCCGGGTAGAGCAGGTCGGCCTCCTCGCGCTCCGTCAGCTCGGCGATGCACCCGACCAGGCACTCGATCTTCTCGTTCTTCATCCAGCGGCGGGTGGAGCAGATTTTGGCACCTTTCTGGCCCTCGAGCGAGTAGCGGTAGCACGCCTCGATCACGAAGCCGGAATGCTGATCAAACACCCTTAGGTAGCGATAGATCTATACCACAAAAAAAGAAGCACAATAATACGTAAATGAACAGATATTGCTCCCAACAATGCACCCCCTCCCCCCACAGCACTTACGTGTGCTTCCAGCCGCTTCAGGGCCAGCTTGTTTTTGTTCAGCACGGAACGCGGCATCCAGTTGCCGTTCATCAGCTGCTGGTAGCACTTGCCGTAGTTTTGCGTCCGTATAAACTCCTCGATGATGTTCTTGATCTCGTCCTTGTTCGCCTTGAGCGGCCGGTACTTGAGGCTCATCTTGTGCGTCTGGAAGCCGAGTATGGTGTCGAGCACCAGCCCGGTGGCGAGATCGTCGTTGTCGGACAGCTCCTTCGGCGTCATGCCCGTGCCCGGGCTGGCGACCTGGGCCAGCTTGTGCAGGTGCTGGCTGCTGCTCCGGGCCTGGGCCTGCTGTCCGCCGGCGGCACTGCCCGATGTGTGCCCGGACGACGCTACCACCATTTTGGCGCCGCTGCTGCTGCTGCTGCTGGTGATGCCTGTACCGTCGTCACAGGACGACGCTTCGGTCGCACCCCCTCCGCCCCCTCCTCCTCCTCCCCCTCCTCCACCTCCAGCGGGTCGTGTGGGTGGCGGTGGTGGTGGTGGTGGTGGCGGGTTGATGGCGGCGCAACAGGATGATGCCGCTGTTACGCAGCCACCCGCAGCCGACTGTGCTGCTGCTGCTGCTGCTGTTGCTGGTGCGGGACCTGCTGCTGCTGCTGCTGCTGCTGCTGCTCGGGATGGCGAGGACGATGACGACGACGACGACGGTTTCGCCTTCGTATCTGCTCCAGCGTGGTGCCGCTGCTGCTTCCTGCTGCTGGACGGTCCGGCAATCCTAGCGGCGCGACGCTGCCCGCCCACGCCCGTCACTGCCGTGCGCCGCCGGTGCAGTTGCGCTGCTGCCGTCCGCCGCCTGCTCGCCGCTGCCGTCCGCCGCCTGCCCGACGCGCTGCTGCCTGCACCACCGTCGTCGTCGGTTTGCTCTGCCGCAGCCGCCACCACTGACCGATTATTGCTGTCGGCACCGGCGCTTCAGCGAGAGCCCTGTGTGGTTGGGTGTGCGAGCGCGTCCGAAGCGGCCAGGAGCGTGGTGGGGTGGTGGTTGGTTATTTCCGCCGGCAGATTTGGCTGGCAACCGCGGCACCGCGGTGGCTCGTTCGAATCGTGTAGGAGCAATCGGTACACGGGAAACACACGCCTTCCGGAGACTCGGTTTGGCTGCCTACGATGATGATCTGAGCAACATTTGCGTAACTACTGTCGTTTCCTTTGCCTAAAACGAGAAAAAAGGATTGGTTAAATGTCGTTGCGTTTTTTGGTTTCAATCGAATTAAAAAAAAATACAATTGCAGAAACAGAAATTCGATTAAAATGGCGATAACTATTTACGAGCTGCGGTCATAACTATTGCCTCCTCTTAAAGTTCCATTCTTAAATTTTATTTCCCCCTTTTTAGTAACGGTGCCAACGAGTTTCCAATTGGTTTTTATGTTCCACTGTGCTCTAGATGCTCAAGAAGCAATTTCCATCACACTTCCGATTTTCGTGCTAGAACGCACCCATTTGAAGCCATAAAACCAAACTCGAGGGTGTTATAGTTGGGTGTTTTTATTGCATTTTTCCGCTAGATTAAGTTCACACGGCTCGCTAGTGCCCTCTGTGTGTCTGTGTGTGTGGATGGGGACAGATCATGCGAACAGCCGCGTAACTTAACACATCAAAACTGCCATCAACTAAACGGCTGTTGATGCACAACCAATGCCGGAGGGATGCAGCGACATTCTGCCTTTGTGTGCTGGAGAGGAAAATTCCACCCGGAAGCAATTGCATTAGCAGGCAGCAAGTTCAGCAAGTTCCTCGAGGGGGGGGGGGGGAAGGAAGTGAGAAGGCGAGAGCGAGAAAGAAGCCCTAGTCCGCTCTGGTCTGGGGCAATCCTCAAAAAGGAAAAAACCGCTGCTCGGTCCCGCGTTTACATATCTAAAATTACTCTATTTGATCAGGTGGCAGCGGGCACAGGAGGGGGGTTGAGCCTTGAGACAGAGTGGCGTGGACAGTCAGTTGGCGTTTGCATTAATCAATATAAAACACATATAATAAAATGCGCGCTCCAATCCCGCTGCAGTTCTGCACAATATTTTCCAATTCGATTCAGCCTGTGCGGCGGCGAAGAGAGGGGAAGAGAGAGAGAGAGAGAGAGGTGGACGGTGTCAAGGGTGTAGTAACCAAAACAACGCATCGAAGCATGCGATCGCTCCGCTCGCTCATTATAGAAAATGGAAAATGCAATGAAATTGTTCGAGCACTCGAGCACAGGTGGTAAACGCGCTCCCGTCTGCTCGCAACACAGGTGAAGGAATGTCAGCGTTTTAATTACGGTTCATCGAGCACATAGTCAACGGTGCGGCGTACCGACACACACACACACACAGACAGACACACTACATCCCTCCGAACAGTGTATAACAGTTTGCGTGTAAAAGCAGGGGATGCCTGCCAGTTTTTTTTTAAACACAAAGACATGACATTACAGGGTTTTTGAAGTCAGTTTCAAATGTAAACATTGTTATTCACCGCATCCAAGATGTTTTTCAACAGCTGTCAAACTGTTTATCTGTTTCAAAATGAAAAATTAGCTCGCATGCTTTTCAACGCATAACAAAGAACTGCCAAACTCAATCCACCTGTAAGTCGTGTTGAAAATCATGCTGCAGAAACAAAAAAATATTGTGATGGCAATGAAATGTCAGATCGATGTGGATTAACACGGTGCACGTTGAGAATAACAATGTTTATATTCAAAAGTGACTTGGAGAAAGACTGTATTTGACCAGCAATTAAATGTCAAATTTTGTGGATTTGAAGCACTGATTTTATTTACTACATTAAAGGGAGAGCTGAACGGCCGAAGCCGACGACACCGTACAAGGGTTTCCCAGTCACTTTCGAATGTGCACATCATGAACTCACCACCTCCAGGATGTTTTTCAACAGCTGTCAAATGGTGTATTTGCATCAAAGAACCACAAAGAACCGCCAAACTCAACCTAGCTTGAGACGTGTTGAAAATCATGCGGAAGAACTGTAACATTATTGTGATATGCAAATACAACATATATTACAGCTTGTTGAAAAACATCTCGCAATCAAAGGAAAAATGTTGTAGACATTGGAGATTGACTGCGGAAACCCCTGTAAATGTCGCTATGGCAATCAAACAAAACTTCATGTAACTAAGCAGAAGTAGGTAAGAAAGTTGCCCGAAAAATGTCAAGATGACAGATCCAGCGACCCGTGCCCAAAACGACTTGCACTTGTACTGGATGTCGTTGTTCGAGTTGTTTCGCAAAGCGTCTTGTCTTGCGGCCTGTGTGCATCTTTCTATTTTCTTCTCCGTTCATCACCCCCAACCAAATGCATCACATATCCGCGTGTGTGTGTGTGTGCTCCATAGATCGAGATTGGTACCAGAGCTTCACACCCCGCTTACGGCTTTGTGTGTTGGTAAAATCCTCTCCCCCTCTCCCCCCTCTCTCTCTCTCTCTCTCTCTCTCTCTCTCTCTCTCTCTCTCTCTCTCTCTCTCTCTTTCTCTCTCTCTCTCTCTCTCTCTCTCTCTCTCTCTCTCTCTCTCTCTCTCTCTCTCTCTCTCTCTCTCTCTCGCACTCTCGCTTCTGTGTACTTCGATCGCTCGTCTCCCTCCCGGTGGACCCTTCTAATATCTTTCTTTGTTTCGATCTGCCTGATGCTGATGCTGCATCCAAAACAAGGAGTTTAGAGGAGGAGGTGGTGGTAACGCGTTGTAGAGTGAACGGGTGCGGCCAACTAGACCAATGGGGTCTCTTCTCTCGCTCTTTCTCCCATCCACCCAGGGCCTTGTTTCTAGATGTTTTTAACACCTTCCTGAGCACTGCCAGACGCATTACATTACAAAAGCACCTACACACACTCACACATACAGACAGACAAGACGGTAGGCTGCTGCATCATGCGCAACCAGTGCCGTGTGGTATGTGTGTGTGTGTGTGTGTTACATCGGTGTGGAAAGTTCGCATCTACGTCGCAGGTGCGGGAGGAGTGGGTGGTGGTGGTGGAGCGCACAGAAAAGCCACCCTGCCAGATGGTGCAGGCTGGATAGCTCACTGAGGGGGGGTGGGAGGCTGTAGGGGGGATTAACCACCCTCTCTTCCCATTCCCCGTTTTGCAAGAATGAGCCAATGCATACATGTAGGCGCAGCGGGTGCATTCACATGGTGCGTTTGATGGTCGGTGTGGGTGGGTGGGTGGCCCCCTCGAGGACGGGGGGGTTGATGGCCCCATGCTTCATTGACTATCGATGCGAATTGCAATGCTGCAGCGAACAGTTGGGGAGGTAGTGTGGGGGTGGTAGGCGACCTGATGGTTGAAAGCTTTCAAAATCAACCCACTCCCCCACACCACACTAACACTAACACCGCAATTGCATAGTGTGGTTTGGTGAGGTTAGGACATTGTGCACACACACACACACAAACTCGTGTGTCGCCACAAGGTAAGATAGTGTGTGTGTGTGTGTGTGTGTGTGTGTGTGCACGATCAAAGAAGAAAGACTCGTTCGAAAAACGGAAAAGTTCACCCTCCATCTTCTTCCTCTTCTTTTGTTATGGGGGAGGGGGGGGGGGTTTAGGGTGGAAAATTCGCCAAAACCACATTCACGCAACTTCTTCCAACTCCATTATCAAGCAATCGCGCACGTGTGTGTGTGTGTGTGATACGAGTGCACCACTACACGGAGATGGCTTTTGTGTGGTAAGCTGCAGCCACAGCGTACACTTCTTCTTCTGCTTCTTCTTCCACTTTTTCCACGGTGGGGCGCGGGTTTATCTTTCCAGTTATTGCTGCAGACGGTTGATTGATTTACTGATTGTTAGATCGTTTTAATTGGTTGATTGTCTGCACACACATACACACTCACCCGTACAAGGGTAGCACGACGGACGCACGCACACACAACCAGAAAAGAAAACTATTGCGATACGCACACAGGCGCGCGCGCGCACACACACACTCACACACACGCACGAAAACCTTTGGGTGGAGACGAGAGAAAGGAAGAAGAGTAGAAGGGGGGGGGGGGGGAAGGGCGTGCAGAAAATGTTGAGAATTGCATCCAACGTCGAAGGACCGTCACAAAATGCACTCGCCGCTTGTAAATGTATGTGTGCGCCAGTGTGTTTGTCTCTGTGTGTATGTGTGTGTTGATTCACCTTCCTGCAACAGCACCTCTTTTCTCGTCTTGATTTTCCACTACCGATACACGCACGTACGTACGCACACGCACACGACTACGCCATTATTCGTCCAAAAACTCGACTCTCTCCCAACGCATCACTGCAGCTAAAATTTACTACACTTTCGCACACACACACACACACACACACACATCACAGTCTTCTTTGCTTTAGTATCACCATATTACCTTTTGGTTCGAGCTGATATTTTTACGGTCCCCGTGTAAAGCACACAACAAATTGTTTCAGTCGAGCTCAAACGGCTTCTTCGATTGTACATAAATGGATATACGACACGCACACACACACACAAACGCACACCATAAAAATTACCCTTCCTACACACCGATACACCACGTACACACGCGCGAACAAAACCACGGGACCACCAAGTGCAGCTTCCTATTGGCAAAATTTAGAACACATCACTGGTGCGGGCATTGATGGGTACATGGCGAGAGCGAGAGATAGCGATCGATAAGCGGCTGTCTGCCATCTCGGGCAAAAAAGTCTCTCGGACCCCGACCGATCTGTGTGTGTGCGGAGAACTGTCAAAACGAACGAAGCGAAGGAACGGACACAGACGGGCGGCTCACTAACGGACCAGCAGCTTCAGCTGTGAGTGAGAACAGGGAGCGAGTGAGAGCGAGAAGAGAGAGAGAGAGCGCGCGATGACGAGCGAAAGAGAGCGCGAACGCGCAGGGAAGCTAGAATGGAATTGGACACATATGGACGATGCATGGGATTCGGCGGCAGCGCACGAACGGATTGATTTTTAACGCCTTGAAAAATGGGAAAATTTTCCACGCTGCTGTTGATCGTGTATAATATGGCGATTGTATATTACGCAAAAAAAAACACTACGTAGAAACAAGGAGAAACTGAGCACTGAAAACTGGAACCTCGCACACGAACACGATGATGCCAACATTCGGGAAAAAGCGTTTGTACAACATTTTATTCCCCCGCCCGGTTACCAAGCAAAACAAAACAAACAAAAATACAACATTACCACGAAACGTTGTTAATTGCACAGAAAAAAAAATACTAGCCGCACACAGACGCGCACACACACACACAATCACATAAACAAGAACTAGCGAAGGCTTCTAAGTGCAAGGCGGCTCCCCTCATTAATTCATCCATATTCCGAGCAAACGAAGAAAAGGCAAAACCACCAAGAAGGGAAGAAAGGAACGAGAAGCGACCGATTGGTGCTTTCTCTCGCTTGTCCATTTAAATGCCGTCCTAGACGACTTGTGGAAATGTCAGAGCAGGAGAGAAAGAGAGCGATAGAGCAGAAGTGCGAACGAGTGAGAACACCGTCTGTCTGTCGCGTTGATAGCCGCCGGTTTTAGAAATTGTGTGTGTGTGTGTGTGTGTGTGTGTGTGTGTGTGTGTGTGTGAGTGTGTGTGTGATTTCGTGAATCGATTGCGAGAAATTTAACTGTGCCATTTTTTTCCCACCGCTGCTTCCTTCCTCTCCTGCTTCACACTCATTCAATCCTGCACACGCACATACGCACATGCAAAGCTACACCACGAAAACCATTCATGCGACATTGGTCCGTATGAAATTGCACCACACCACTCAAAAAGAGCCACAGACCGGGCGGCTGCCTTTAATATTCATAAGCGGCTCACTTTTGTGCTCACTTTTCTCCGAACGGAGACGAAACTGGGAATACGCCGGCGCTGCTCAATTGCCACTGCCGTCTGCTTTCCCGTCTGCTGATAGTACGCGTGTATGTGGATGTGTGCGTGTGCGAGGCTAGGGCGGCTACGTGCTCCACTCGCTCTCTTCCACACAGTGTAGCTATCCCGCTCACTCCCTCTTACTCTCTCTCTCTCACACAGCCGCTCTATTTCGGGTGTGCTGAAGCGTGCAGTTTTGGTTGAGTTTTTTTCTTTGCACACCTTTAAAATATCAAAGCAAAAACGCTGACAAAGCACGAGAAAGAGAGACAGGCATCGTAAGAAAAATGTACAGAAAACGAAAACCAATCGTTCTAGTCCATGTGTATGTGTGTGCGCGCACAGGTACACAATTTTTGCACGCACGCATTTATTTTACCTTACTCTGCGAAGAAATTCCTCATGCACAATACAACAAAACAGGGAGAGGGGGGAAAACACCAACAACAACACAAACGGCAGAACACAGTAGTGCATTTATAGCGATGGATCGAATCAGTCTTTTCGTTTCGCCAGCGGTCTCATCATTCTACTGTTTGATTGTTTTTTTTTCTTTTCTTTTTGCCTGATTTTCTCGTCTCAAACTGTTTCCCTTTTAGCGTTTTTTTTTTTTTTCGATTTAGCTGCTCTACTAGCCACCTTAATAACTAGCCGCGTACTGTGAGCCCTCTAAATGCAGCTTCTGCTTGCCGGGCGTACGCACACACACTGTGGCGTGCCGTAAGCGAACGATAAGTGCCCTGTTCCTTGTGCCACACACTGGTGCGCCGTAGCCGTTTTTGCCTCCTCAGTACCGATAGTGAGAAAGCAATAGAGAGAAAGAGAGGCCATTCACACACACACACACACACACACACACACACACACACACACACACACACACACACACACACACACACACACACACGCACAGTGAGAGATCCTCACCGACAGCGTTGTCTCGCTCTTTCTCGCCCGTCGTTCTGATTCGGTTTCGCCGTTCTAGCTTTTTATTGTTCAAGAGAGTGAAAGAGAAAGAAAGCAAAGCAAGCAAAGAGTGTGAAAACAACAAGCTAGAGCAGGTACGAGAGGTCGTAATACGTTTCGCTTTCTCCTTTGTTACACGATTGCTGTGCGTTGTCTTCTTCTAGACGTTCTTCATTTCCCTCTTTTTGCTGCTCTCTCTCACTCTCTTTCTGCTTAAAGGCCAACTGATATTGTTTCTCGCTGCTCATTTAAGATTCCTTCAATAAAGTTATTCTTTACTGCTTTTAAAAGGCAGTATAGCTCATATAAAGCCATCTTCGACTTTAGTTAACAATATTAAATGTGTGTTGATGTTTCAATGTGTGCTATAATCAATATACGACACATACATACGCATTCACAATGTATCGTAAAAATCGACTGTTTGCTTAGAGAGCCCAAAATTATTCGACTGTGTGTGAGATTTGCTTACCACACCAGCGCGCACACACACACACATATATATATATATATATACATACACACACTCAGGCACAGGCGATTTACCAACTTAGCTTTCCAACATGGCTGCTTTGAGAAAAGCAACACAAAACCATCCCATACGCATCTAACGCACACACACACACACACACACACACACACACACACACACACACACACACACACACACACACACCAACACGCACATATACATGCACACGGTGGCCACCCAGCCCCATCCAGACGTAGGCTCGCGCTCTACGCATTTCTTACACACCAGCAAAAACCGCACCAAACAAACGAACACTACGCCATCTTGGCTTCCCCCCCCCCTTCCTTGATCACACTCCATTATTTCCTCCCTACCCAGCCCTTCAGCCAAGACTACATTACCCCCTCTTCTTCATGTTTTTCCACTCCTTTCCTGCACAATTCCTCTCGTTTGGGCTAGGGCCACCCTCTTTCTCGCTCTCTCACTCTTCAACTCGTTCTCTTTCTCGCTCGGTACGTAGGTAAGCTTGCGAATACTTACGAATATTGGAGCGGCAGCGAAAAGGAAGCCATTATTGGATTTTTGTTGTTGATGCTGTTGCTGCTGCTGCTGCAAAAAAAAACCACACTCGACGGCAATTGCGATCAATTGAGATAGTTTGGTGGGTTTTTGGATTGAAGAGCTTCTGCCAGGGGGGGGTTTCTTTTATCTCGGGGTCGCTCTCTTCCGCCTTACCCCCTTGCCGTTTCACGCTGTGTCAGTTTGGTATCTTGTGCTTTTATATTTTTTTTGCTTTCTTTTTTTTTTCCTTGATACGCTTCTCCTGCCCGTTCTACCGTTTTCTTTCGCTTTTCCGATAGGCCTTCACCACCACCACAGGTTGCACGGTACTGGTACTGGTGCTGGGGCACCCTTACGCATTCGATTGTGGCACTGCGAGACTGCGCTTGCCGTGCGAAGCGAACGAAAATACAGGTACAGAACTTCTGTGTCCTCTGTCTCTACTACCACACCACACAAACAACACCGTCGACTGACTGCGCACACTGGGCGCTAGGGGGCTCGCAGCGCGATTCTGTCATCGGATACGGCCCTAATACAGTGGCGTTTACACGTGCGGCCAACGGGCAAATGCGCGAGAATCGCACGCACAATACCGAAAAAGGCGTACAGGTGGTCCCCGAGATACACGGTACCTCTTATACGCGGATTCGGAGATACGCGGTTTTCTAAATTTGACAGTTCTTTGAGCAAATTGTACTGATTTGACACATCAATTGTAAATTGCCAAATAATTTCCGTTTCGATGGAATGTTTAAAACTATTTCAAAAGGTTTAAAACTGTTATATTCAGTCAGAATCACCTCAAATAATTAATAACGAGGCTAAAACCGCCCCTACTTGCAAAATTACACGAAAATTAGTGATATTTTAGCTGGAAATCAAGAGATTCGACTTACGCGGAAATTCGAGATACGCGGTATTTTGCGGACGTGTTCGGTTCCCATTAACCGTGTATCTCGGGGACCGCCTGTATGTATTTGGAAGATTGAATTTTATCGCTTCTGTAATGTGATATTAGTTTTAAACGCTGTGGAACACCAGTTTTGTTTCGGTTGAGTAGTTCAATATATTTAATGTATCTCTTTCGGAGTTCAGGAAGCGACTAGCGCTGTACATTTATACATGAGTTAAATGAGAGGTACGCTCACCTCGCGTGAATTGACAGCAACGTCAGGCTAAGTCATTGGTATTACTGACGGACATTGTATATCCCAACATTCTGCTGGGCAGCATTGTGCGAGATATCTGTCAATCCCTGCATATACAGTGGAGCGCCGTTTATCCGGGTACCTTTTATCCGGCTTTCCGTTTATCCGTGCTGTTGAGGAATAACAGTTCAATACAAAAGTGACATTATTTATATATATTTGAAAAAGCGGTTATAAGAGCACATTGTCATAACAAAAAACACTGTAATTCATGGCAAATTTTAAAAATTCTCTTTCGAAAAACATGAAGTTAATAAAAACTGGGTTATTTTTATTAAAAAAAAATAAAAATTTCCAAAAAATCACCATGAATTTGTGATAAAATATATCATTTGACTCATTATCCGTGTTATTCACTTAACACCCCGCAACCAGTCGCGGCCAAACATGTTTAACACGGTTGCCCATCCAGTTCTTGCGAAGAAATGTCATTTGATCGCGCTTCCGCGCAAACGAAGAAAAGCTGATGGTGGATATCTCTGAGAAACTGTTATACTTTTATACGCGTTTTTCGCGTTCACAAAATTTTGGTCATTGTAAATTTCGACCGATAACATCGCATCAGCTTTGCCACCACCCTAAGGCCACAAATACACGACGCGCGTTTCCGCGCCCGTGGAAACGCGTATAACAATCCAGCTATAGAAATGAAATGTCATTCGAACGCGCTACCGTGGAAACGCAGAGATGCTCATGCTGGATATTTCTGCGGAACTGTTATACGTGTTTGAACGCGCCCGCGGAAACGCACGTCGTGTATTTTGCATTATTTTTGTGCAAAAGATTCAAAAAAATATTTTTACAACAAAAAAAAATTCATGAAAACCTCTGTGGCGATATTTTTCAACCCTCGAACCAGTAGTGTAAACTATTTATCCATAATAATCCGCTATACGTAAAATCTCAAGATACGCTATTGTGCTTGAATCCGTATGATAGCGTATATAGAATAATGACTGTAATTGTGTTATCTTTGTCAAAATTGCATGTCAACTGCAAAAAAAATACAGTAGAACGTCAATTATCCGGGGGCGGACTAACCGGCGGGTAGCATAACCATGTGCATAAATGTGACAGCTGTTAAATCTACAGGGAACATTTGCAGCGATAGCCAAGTGGGCAACCATATTTTTCTCCGGCTCTGTAGTGTCTATTGGTATTTTCGAAATTCATTTTTGTTCATAAATCTTTTTTTGCCAGTCTTTATCAACTTTATTTCCTGGCTGACCTGGGTTACTAAATATATATAAAAAGAAGTTACTAAATATATAAAAAAGCTCCCATTTTGAAACATTTGTTAGCATTTTTTTATACTCGTGGAAACGCACCTATTGCAAGAAAATATTATGTATGTTGATTATTGTCAATTAAATCAAATACATGTTCGGTTCATGTCATATATCAGAGTGACCAGAATACCTATAAGTCTATAGCATTTTCGATTTGCGATGATACTATAGTATACAGCAATTATCTGCAGCACGCGATACTCGATATACGCGAATTCGCAGTACACGTTTTCTCTAAATTTGACAGCTCCATGTGTTTTTTGCAAATATTTTAGTTCTTCGATGTATTATATGCTCTATTATATGCTCTAATAATGCTTTAATTTCCTTAATATTCTTGAAGCAATTTGCATTAAATTTGTGCAAAAGATACCTATTTTACAACAAAAACTTTAATGCAAAATCTGTGGCGATATTTTTCAACCCTCGAACCGGTAGTGTAAATTATTTTTCTATAGGAATCCGCTATACGCGAAAACTCGAGATACGCTATTGTGCTCGGTCCCTTACGATAGCGTATATCGGATAATGACTGTAATAATATACAGGCGCTCCCCGAGATATACGGTTATTGGGGACCGAAAACGGCCGCAACCCAAATAGCCAGCTCGTACTTTATAGCTGATTTAGGGCTGTTTAACGAAAAATCGTTCCGATGTCGTACTTTGTGGCTGATTAAGAGATAGACGGTACTTTGCGGAACTATGGAGCTTTTTAACAGGCACATGGTACTCTTTGGAACTTTGCGGCTGATTAGCACTATGTGTAGGGTTCATGATGGAACTTGAAGGCTTCTTAAGAAAGGGTACTGAACTTGGTGAAACTTTATAGCTTTTTAATGCATGACATCGGTTCAAGGTAGCTCTTGTCAAAGTGTCAAAGACGTACGCCGGCAATAATCTCATTGCTGCTGCACAGGTTAGATTCGTTAATTGAAGAATGAACATTGACTGAAGTGATTGTGAATTATTAGTAAATTGTGTAAAATTTTGTGTAATTCATCAATACAAACGATTTAAAAATATACATATGTGTTTAAACGAAACAAATCTTGTTGTTTATTTCATCGATGACGCTTGCTTGAAAATAAAACACAAAGAAAAATAATCCCTGGCATCGCGGCATAAGGAAGCGGCTTAGGCGCTGTTTGAAAGACCCACATAGAACTTTGATGCTGTTTATCTACTGCAAAAGGCGAATTAGAGCAGCGATCTTTAGCGTGCCAAAATGAGCTGCTTAAGCAATTCTGGCTATTTGGGAAAATACCACGTATCTGGCATATCCGAATAAGTCAAATCTCGTGATTTCCAGCCAAAATATCACTAATTTTCGAGCAGTTTTGCAAGTTGATAATGGTTTTAGCCATCAAATTAATTATTCAATATGTTTCTACTAAATTTTAAACCTTTTGAAATGGCATTTTACATTCGATCAAAATGGAAATTTTTTGGTATTTCACAATGAATGTGTCAAATCAGTACAATTAGCTCAAATTGCTATCCTTTTCTTGCAATGTGTTTCGATAAGTTTTATCCTATCATGACCTATATAGCCTTCTAACTTTCTGAGCAAAAATCTATATGAATGGTCGTGTGGTCAGATACGTGGGTATCAACACCAACGACCATTACTCAATTCTCACTTGCTTCAGTGCTGGTGGTTTCCATTGGATTATAGTATTTAAACAATCGTATCGCCGTTCTAGTTCTAGCGATGCATAACTTCAATCCGAAACCATAGAACAGTACAGAGGAAATGAGAAGAAAATTTGTGCAGAAAATTTTGATTCGTCTGGCTTTTAAGGCTGGAAATAGACGAACCGAGATCATCGCGGTACCGCGAAAATCGCGTATGACTTGACCTGTGAATTATGTTATAAAATCTGACAGATAGGCGAGATAATCGCGGTTCGTGTATGGAACCATCCGAGGTCTGGTGGCGATTGAATGTGCCAAGAATAAATATTTTTCTATCAATTTGCGAATCAAATTATTTATTTCACATAGTTTATGCAAAATAAAATACAAAACTCATTTCTCGACACGAGTTTTCACAGAAATCCACCAGAAAATGTAAAAATAATCGGTTCGCGCAACCGCGAAAATCTCAGCAATACCGAAGTTGGGTATCTCTGCGAAACAGCAGGCGCGATTGGAGGCGCGGAAGATTTGACAGCTCTACTGTTCTACAACTGTTATAAACAAGGCGCGAATTTCGCGGTACCGCGACGATCTCGGTTCGTCTATTTCCAGCCTAAGAGTTTTTTTGAGAGAGAAAAATGTAATGTTTCATCCATTGGACAAATTTCAAAGCAAATTGGATTGATTTGAGATTTGATCGATCAAATTTAGAAAATCGCGTATCCACAAATCTGACTATGTTTAGATCCGCGTAACTTATCTGTTCCCAAGTCACCAAGTTCGCGTATCTCGGGAGCAGACTATATAATTCCGATAAAATGTATGTATTCATACCTCCCAAAACAAACTGGTCACTCTGGAGCCATGTCCAATTGCGTGCTATTATTGATGTTATTCACATAGCTGTTGCTACATCATATATTTTCAAATCGCATCGTTTGACTGTTTATAGACATGTGCAAGTGCGTAGTAATTACATGCAATGGAGCAATGACTCCAATGAAGAGCAGTTTTTAGAGAATCCATGCGACCCAAGTGCACATGGTAAATAGATCGTGAGACTAATCCAAAGAATAAGATAAGGGGAACCAACCAACAAATCGTGTTAAAACCCTATAAAATGAATCCTTAAAGAATCCGTTTAGCAGACGGTAAACGACTGATACATTTTTCAAACCAAGGATCCATCAGTTAAGCTCGTGGCAACGCTCATCGGATGCGATTTTATCGGACGAGATTTATATGGAATTTGACAGATAAATCTCGTCCGATAAAATCGCATCCGATTAGCGTAGCCACCGCCCTTAGTGGGTGCATAGCCAACCAGCTTCACTTTCGATACATAATGTTGTATGGTTTTGCACTGAAGTCATGCATTGCTAGAACGTCGTCTTTAGGTCTCATAAAGTTTACTTGCCGTAAAAAATTGTCAAGAAGCTGATCCTAAGTACAGGCGGTCCCCGAGATACACGGTTAATGGGGACCGAAAACGGCCACAAAATACCGCGTATCTCGAATTTCCGCGTAAGTCGAATCTCGTGGTTTCCAGCTAAAATATCAGGTATTTTCGTGTAATTTTGCAAGTAGGGAGAGGGTATAGTTACTTTATGAATTATTTGATATGATTCTGACTGAATATAACTGTTTTAAACCTTTTGAAATAGTTTTTAACATTCGATCAAAACGGAAATTATTTGGCAATTTAAAAATGGTGAGTCAAATCAGTACAATTTGCTCAAAGAATTGTCAAATTTAAAAAAACCGCGTATCTCCGAATCCGCGTATAAGAGGTACCGTGTATCTCGGGGACCGCCTGTAATGAGAACCGCTGCAATCGCAGTATAGCTAATATTTGATAATTGCAACATAAATCATTAACAATACTTGGCTTGTTGTGATACATATCAGAAAATAAATAAATTGAGTTAATAATGTAAAAAAAAGGCTCAAAAATACTCTTGCTTTAGTAGACATCTTCTTCTTCTTTGGCATAACAACCGATGTCGGTCTGACTTATTGATTACTTTTTCTTCTTTGGCACAACAACCGCTGTCGGTCAAGGCCTGCCTGTACCCACTAGTGAAGTGAGCTTGGCTTTCAGTGACTTATTGTTACCATAGCAGGATAGTCAGTCCTACGTATGGGGGCACGGTCTATTCGGGACTTGAACCCATGACGGGCATGTTGTTACTGATTACACATAGCAGAATAGTTAGTCCTACCTATGGGGGGCATGGTCTATTCGGGGGTTGAACCCACGACGGGCATGTTGTTAAGTCGTACAGGATGACGATTGTACCACGAGAGGAGGCCCAAAATACACATACGGTAGCATTTTTTTTTTTGCGTCAAAGCTTGGACGCTTGTCTGAAAAATACCAAACAAAGGTAAAAGTATTTTTATTCGTCTAACATTCCAGTAATAGGCTTATTAGACGATGGAAAGTACTGTCATCCTCGTTTGCTATTTTTCTGTCAAACTCAGGCTTTGACACAAAAAATCCTGCCCTACGTGCAATAAGACATGAGCATTTTTCTGTCAGTTCTCACATTTTTCATCTTTATCACAACAAATCAAGATCTGTTTATCGTTCACGTAGATTTTATCAAACACCACCAATAAATTCAAATTCTATCGACTGTGACATAAAAATTATCAGCAAATTGGAAATGAGTATGTCAAATTCCGATTTATAGACTAGTACAGGCAGCCGCCGAGATACACGGTACCTCTTATACGCGGATTCGGAGATACGTGGTTTTCCATATTTGGCAGTTCTTTAAGAAAATTGTACTGATTTGACACATTCATTGTGAAATACCGAATAATTTCCGTATTGATCCAATGTAAAATACCATTTTAAAAATGTTTAAAACTGTTCAATTTAGTAGAAACATATCATATGCTGGAAATCACGAGATTCGACTTACGCGGAAATTCTAGATATGCGTTTTTTTACGTCGGTTTTCTGTCCCCATTAACCGTGAATCTCGGGGACCGCCTGTAGTTATCTGTCAATTGCGATATGACAGAAAAATACCAAACCATGGTGACAGTACTTTTCATCGTCTAATAAGACCATAACAGTGGCAAAAAGCATACATTTCAACTGTTTTCTCGAAATACAGAGTGTTTACATGGTACCAAGGTGTTCCCAGTACTGCAATATTAAGCTCACTGTCTTATCAACATTTGAATCCGCTTATAACAATAAACATAATTTAAAAAAATCTATGAGTTCTTCAATACCAGGAATTACTAATACAAGGAATTAAACGACCGAAAAAAACCTTTTCGATTCAACTCTAAATAATTTCAGTTATTTTTATAACAATAAAAACAAAACAAAAATTATCAAAGATTGAAAATTTACCAACATAAGTTAGCAAACCTTTACCTCCCAAAACGGTCAAACGAAAATATGTGCGCCGTGTGGACAGCAGCCAGTATTCCCCAAGGACGCAAAAACCGACGGCGGCCTGTGTAATCTGAGCTCTCTACAAAGCTCTCCACAAAGCTCTCGTTTGCAGGCTTGTCGAGAGCTTCGCCACAGGCGCCCGAACCATCCGTCACGCACACATCTAAACGTTCTGGTTTCTTCAGCCGCTCACGCATACCAATGTGTTTGCTTCACCCCCTTTTTCGGATTGCTTATAGAAATGATGAGGCTGTTCACATTTGCTTTATGCACACATTCGCATGCTGTTTATTGAATAATATCCCTCTCCCTTCCCACATGTGTTTTAGCATACTCCCGCTGTGTAGACGGCAGAACGCTTACCCCCTTCCAAATTTACCGTTCTTCCTCCTCTCGCTCTTCCTTCCTCCTACTGCGCTCGTGGTACCATCCGTGCTGCGCGTGTTCAGCTGGCTTCAGTTTCGTGATGACGTCATGAACAGAAGCTGCGCGTGTTGAACCGGCTTCTGTTAAGTAATGACATCCTCACCGGGGGCTGAATGAAGCAATAATGAATGTAAGTAGTATGTATTACTATGGAGAGTTTAGCGCAGAGGATTAGATCAAAACTTACCTTAATATTTTAAAACTGGAAAACGTTTTCTTTCCGTCGGCCACTTTGAAGATTGTTGACGAGGCTAGCAGGTAGTCGTTGATAAATAGCGCACACACCTGTAACTTTTTAGACGCCAATGGTTAGTTGAATGTACCTGTACAAGCACACAGCAAGAAACTTACCTCAACAATTTGCTAGGATAAATCATTCCATTACTGAGGAAGAAGGAACACGGCACAAAACGTAAATGAGCAAAGTACGTCGCACAAGAAATCACACATCACTCCAACACATCCTTCCACAGGGAAAGTTCTGGACAGACTGAGGATGTCTAACACGCGGATGAGCGCGATAGCAGAAAAATCATGGTGGATCGAGAGAGATGGGTAGACTCGGTCCAGCGATATCCGCTGGTAAATGCATGTGTGTGTGACGAACGAAAGACTTCCAACCCCGCTTCCCCCGTATTTCATCCATAATTTTTCGTCACACGCACACACCTCTGCACGGGCGGCGGTTTGCCGTCCAAAATCTAGAGAGAGAAGACAGAGCCTCTCGCTTTGGCTCACAGAAAAACCTCTCAACAACTTCGGCTCTGCTACTTGGGTTGCCAACGCGTTGCTCACGAGACACACACACACACATAGTACGTGTGTGAGTGCGACTGTGCGAGTGCCCGTTCGACCACCAACATACTTGCCAAGTAATAGTCGAAGCGAGTGGACGTACACACGCGGGACGGTGAATGAGTCGTCTAGAGCCCGTGTGCCGTCGCAGTGTTTTTTTTTCCCTCTGCCATTCAAACCGAAACCGTGTTTTGGGCTTCGCTCTAACACACATCCGCAGCAGTAGCAGAAGGACAGCGAAGGGGGGGTGGAGGAAAGAGTGAGCGAAAACAAACAAAAAAAAAACAGAGCAACAAAAACAAGCGTTACAATTTCGACTCGTGCTCTACTAGCCACAGAGCTCGTTTGGGTCCAGTTAGTGTGCGGCTTTTTCCCAGTTCCCAAACTTCACAGTGTTAAAGGTGGTGCGGGAAACGTGTGTTCACATTTCCATCGGGTGTACAAGCGCGACCTCGGCAGTAAGTAATTGTTAATTCACACCACGGCCTCTTCGTTTGTAAATCTGTGTGCTGTGTGTTGTGTGTGTGTGTGTGTTCAGTGAGGACGGTGAAACGAACACACACACACATACACGGCGGGCACATTAACGCACGCACGGCACGCACAGGAAGCCAATTAAATCTTCAATCAAAAACAATTTCAAACCTTTCAACCACTCGCATGGTGAAGACCGCGCATCTTGTGTGTATGTGTACGTGTGTGTGTGTGTATGTGTTTGGTAAAAAATGAGGAAAAATTCCCTTCTATCAAAAAGAAAAAGGGAAATGGTCGGGCTCTCGTGCGGGAGTGTGTCGGTGCCCCGCAATCGCATCTTACCTTTTATCGAGCGGGTACCAATACGGAGCGGAAGCGCAAACAGTGTCAGCTACGAAGCACAACATTGGGGGGGAAAAGACCGGGGGGGGGGGGTGTTTAAAAAACGATTGCGAAAAATCTTTCAAACCAGCGCCATATTGTAGTGCTAACCGGTGGTAGCGGCAGCCAACAAAAAAAAAAAAAATGGCACCGGTTTTTGCGCGTGTACGAGCCATTTGCGCGCGCGCTCGCGCGTGCCTGCCTGATTGTGTGTGTGAGAGCATTTGGTGTGCAGAAGGAGGAACAAAAATCTGCACGAAATGCGTGCGAAACGAGAATTAAATCACACACACACACACACACACGCACGCACAATCGAAAATCAAACGTCTATGACGTATACGTGCCATGTTCTGGCGTTCCATTGTGTGCGTGCGCGTTTTGTTTTACCTTTAACACATTTTTTAAACGATTAACACACGCACACACGCATATAGCTGCATCGGACGGGGTGGATTTTTATCTTCTGTTAGCTGGGTGTGGGTGTGTGCGCCACCCCAGCTGGTTGATTATTAGATGTCACTTGTCTCTGCCTGCGAGTGAGGCTGTGTGTGTGTGTGTGCGCCTTGTGATGAACGATTTACACCACACACTCAGACAGGGTGATTTAAATTAGTTTCATCAAAGCGAAGTTGTTGGCGATTTCTAGTGCTTTCTTGGCTGAACTTGTTCTATCCTGTCTGTCTGCCCGTATCCTTTACGGATGTGTGTGTGTGTGTGTGTGTGTGTGTGTGTGTGTTTGTGAGTGTGTGTTTTTTCATTCTTCAATCAATTCGAACGGAAAAGAGACACGCACATGGTCACGGAAAGTGAAACCGAGAACCACTCCAATCAACCCAACATCTTCACTTGAACACACACATACAGACACAGAGAGAGAGAGAGAGAGAGAGAGAGAGAGAGAGAGAGAGAGAGAGAGAGAGAGAGAGAGAGAGAGAGAGAGAGAGAGAGAGAGAGAGAGAGAGAGAGAGAGAGAGACAGACACGCATCGAAATAGATGCGTCGAAGTAAAAACGAAACCGACACAGCGGAACAGCGCAAAAAGGGAAAGATGTGTTGGGCCGTTTTTTTACACTCAACTACATTAAAAATCACGCACACATCAAAGCGTGTGCACCGCAAACAACGACCGGCTTCCACTTGGTGGAGTTTTTTTTTGTAGTTGTGCTGTGTGTTGTGTGTGTCTGATTGCGTCGCTCTCGGTGTCTCTTGTACACTGTTCAGCGCGATTCCCCGGCGATGAAACATATTATATGTACGAGTGTGTTGTGTGCATGCGCGTATGCGTGTGTACGGGAAATAATGTTCACCGTGTTGTAGCTTGCCCTCGCCTGCACCATCGACCAGTAGTGTGTGGCTGGGCAAGTGCAAATACAAGAACTAATTTAAAATGACCAGAAAACAGCATGATACGACGGCCAAACTGCTTCCCTGCCTGTGCAGGCCATCCTTCAATAACAAAGAGCAAATATGTTGTATCTCACAATGATTTCAACACTATCAATGCTAGCTCGACCGGTCTGTTAGTCCGCTGCTTGTTTAAACTATTTTTTTTAAGTTAAATGCTTATTATAAGCTCACAGCTTAAGCAACTCCAGGAAGAATGGTACCTCCAGGCTTTATTGATCCTTTCAGAAGAATCTAGCAGCCAAGAGCTCTGTGAAAAGACAAATAGTGCTCGCCGATAAGCATAAATTTGCCATAAAAATGTCATCACTCTGGAATGCTAACCAGTGCATTGACAGACGGCATTGTTTAATTAAACCTTGGTTGAATGGATTGAGCTTCCAAGTACTTAGTGGGATTAACACGTTTTCTGCTTTTTTTTTTATTGCACTATAAATCGATTGATTCATTCGGATGGTTTTATGAGTACCTTACCGAGGGCTAAGTGATTAAGCTGTGACTTGAAAATGACTTATGAATCATGCCGCTTTGGTACATTTTATTGCAAGCTGCAAAACCCGAGTATCCCTTTGTGTGTGTGTTTCTTGACACTGCGTGGCATGCGGATTTCCAAAAAAAAAAAAAAGAATTGAACAAACATTGTAAAAATGATTAAAAATGCATCTAGGAACACTTGCCTGTAGCGCAGCTAAATCTGCATTGCCAAACTGCGACGAAACGATTGCAACTTTTTCATCTCTGTATTAGTGATGGGTACAGATGGCAAAAATCCGGAGTCGACTCCGATCCAATTCTGATTATTGCGGAACCGACGCCGAAAGGTAGGTCCGCCCAGCATTATCCGGAGCCCGCTCGTCCGGAGTAGTGATGTGCTGTATGGAGCGCACCCACGACTCCGATCCGACTCCGACTATTGTTAGTCCACTAGATCCGTCCGGAGTCGTTCGGAGTCGTCGGAGTCGTCTGGAGTCGCCCGGAGTAGTCTGGAGTCGTCTGGAGTCGCCCGGAGTTGTTATGAGGTGTTCGGAGTCGTCCAGAGTCGTCCGCAGTCGTTCGGAATCGAAGCTGGTCGGAGTCAACAGGAGCCGTGTGGTTTAATGTGCTTGTGATCAGACATCAGACAAGCCGACCTCGGCCGACTCCAGATGACTCCGGATGACTCCGTCTGCAGCCGATTCTGGATGACTCCAGATGACTCCGAACGATTCCAAACGACTCTGGACGACTCCGGAAGACTCTAGATGACTCCGGACGACTCGAAACGACTCCGGACGACTCCAACTCCGGGTGATTCCGAAAGACTCCGGACGACTTCGGACGACTCCGAACGACTCTGGACGACTCCGAACGACTCTGGACGACTCCGAACGACTCTGGACGACTCCGACTCTGGACGACTCCGACTCTGGACGACTCCAGACGACTCCAGACAACTCCAGACAACTCCAGACGACTCCGGACGACTCCAGACGACTCCGGACGTCTCAGACCCTGATGACTACGACTCCAGATGAAACCGACTCCGGGTGGATCTGGTAGATCCCATTTTGACGGAGTCGTACGTTCGCCCAAGAGAGCACACCACTACGAGAGTATTTGATGTAATGTCTAGAATAACATAGATTGTGTTCTATTGTTTGAATTACTAGTAGAGATATATTAATTGATAACACTAAGTTTCAACTTGCTTTTAATCATAAGCTATTATGTGAAATGAGCAGATGTTTCAATTTATCTTTATTTGGTGGTATGAAATGATGAAATGCAAATTGGATTCGATTTCAACCGTTTTTCCACCAAACGTTTTCAGTCAGTTCAACTAAAACGTAAGAGACAAACAACATTAAAATATTATTCTACGGTTTGTTTATCTGTTTGTTTTTATACGAGCGATAAAGAACCCTGTACTGCGCGATTTCGGCCATCATCCACTCTTCCGCACGGGTTTCGATCGATCTCGGTTTCTTCCGGGGTAAAATGGTTGTCCTAATGATCCGTAGCAGAACGTTAAGGTGTGGGTAGCGAGAAGAAGATCAGTAAGAATTGTTTTATGGGTATAGTCGATAGGCTAGCAAAATAGAGAGAACTAGTTAATATTATAAAGTGATAAACATGAAATGTAACATCTTTCACTATTTTACTTTTCTTCCGTGCTGGTGTGCGCGTACGTGCCGTGCATTATCTTTAGGTAAGCAGATAGACACCGAAAAGGATACTCCCCACCGCGGTGCCCGTGTGCGCGTGTGCTCCGCCATCTGTGTGAGTGTGTGTGTGTGTGTGTGTGAGAGTGTGCACCGCCAGCTGTCGTCGGCGTTGTTCGCGCGCGCGCCTACTTCCGCCTGTGTGTGCGTTTGTGGCTTTGTGTGTATGTGTGTGTGTGTGGGGGTAGTTATCCCTTCTGGTCGCGTATGCGTTTGTTCGATTGTGCCCGTCTCTCTGTGCTATGGTGAAGGGCGTGTGTGTGCGCGCCTACGGGCGTCCCGTGTGAAGGGTGGGAAGGTGAAAGTGTGTGAGTGCGAGAGCATGAGTGTGTGCGGGCGCGAGAAAGTGCAAATGCACCAGTGTTTCTAGGACGGCAAACGTTCCGGCTACAATAAAAAAATCGTTTTCTTCAAGCAACCGATATACAATTTGCCCAACACGTGCGCACAACAAGCGCGAAAGCAGGCGAAACACCACCACCACCACCAGCACCCACGCCGAGAGAGCGAGAGGTTCAGTGAGTGAAAGAAAACGCGCAGCGACAACGAGAACGAGAAGGATAAAGAGCCATCCAATAGTGCTGCCCTATCACACGAGTAAGTATGCCTCGATGTGTGTAATGGGGGGGACCAAGGGTTGACATATCAGGCATGACCAAACCATAAGCAACACACAATTTGTGCTGTGTTTGTAAGGCTCTGATTGAACGATGTTTTCCGAAGCTTTTAAACCCACATCTCAACACGGTGGCACGTATTCTCGAACCGTTGTGTAGGAATGTTGGACACGGGTTTAAATTGTTTTTGTGTGGTGACGTTTCCACCCTTATTCGTGATAAGGGCACAAGTCTTTTATCGAATCTAAAAATTGCGGCACACTTTCTCGAATCTTTGTTCTCGAAATGTCAAAACCTGTAGTCAATTGTTTTCGTTTCACGGCTCACCTATTGTAGCAACAGTGCTACTGTATAGTGTTGGGTTTCATGAATTATTCTTTGAGATTCATTCGTACGAATCTTCAGCGATGAGTGATTCGAATCTTGAGTCGAATCTTCAAAGATTCTTGAAAGATTTACGAATCTTCATAGATTCATTAATTTTCACTGATTCATGAATCTCTAAATATCCATGTATCTCCAAGGATTCACGAATCTCGAAACTTTCACGAATCTTCAAAGATTCTTGAATCTCTAAACATCCTTGAATCTCCCCGGATTCATGAATCTCGAAAGTTTCACGAATCTTCAAAGATTCTTGAATCTCTAAACATCCATATATCTCCAAGGATTCACGAATCTCGAAAGATTCACAAATCTTCAAAGTTTCTTGAATCTCTAAACATTCATGAATCTCCAAGGATTCATAAATCTCGAAAATTTCACAAATCTTCAAAGATTCTTGAATCTCTAAACATCCATGAATCTCTAAGGATTCACGAATCTTGAAAGTTTCACGAATCTTCAAAGATTCTTGAATCTCTAAATATCCATGAATCTCCAAGGATTCACGAAACTCGAAAGATTCACAAATCTTCAAAGACTCATGAATCTATAAGATTCATGAATCCATTAAAATCCATATATGTCCAGGGATTCATGAATCTATCAAAATACTGAATTTACGTGATACCGCCTAACAATATGCCCGTCGTGGGTTCAAGCCGCGCATGGACCGTCTCCCCGTAGCAAAACAAACTATCCGGCTGAGCGGTATTGCCAAGAAGCCTCGGAAGCCTCTGTAGGCTGGCATGACCACGTAGGTTGTTACGCCAAGAAGAAGAATCATAAAAAGCTCAAATTCTATGAATGTTTAGAGATTTAAGAATCCCTTGAGATTCATTAAGGTTTCGAGATTTAAGAATCTGTTGAGATTCACTGTATAGGGATCAGCACCTTTGTTTTAAACCTTATCTCAAAATAGTATCACGTCGTTTTTGTGGCGACATTTCACGACTGAAGCGATTCGAGAAAGGATGCCAAAGAATGGATGAAAAAGTACCGTCATTGAAGTTTTCAAAGAGAATTGCATCAATAAGGTGATTTGTAGGTGATCTAGGTTCTGGCGGGATTGATCAAATCTCCAAGAAAACTGTGTGTCGACTAAGCTTGCCTTGCAACGGTTTCCAAGTCAGTTTCTCATTTGTGTGCAAAGTATAATTTCGTACGATACGATTTTCGCAAATACAAAATACCACGCTTTCGCGTCAAATCGCCGCCAAACTCAAATGAAGTTTTGAATGAAGAACGTGTGACAGCTGTCAAACATTTCTCGACAGTTCCGAAAAGTGCTGTCTATTACATTGGAAAACTGGCTTGGAAAATTGCGCGTACCAGACAATTGCTGCCATTTTTTAACCCTACTTGCCTTCTTCTCTTCCCCCTAGATGACGTTCTAACAATAGACCCGTCATCAATGGTATGACCGATCCGATTCGCTTCTCTCTGGGTGGTAAGTAGATATAAAGTGAGCCTTTGCCTTTTGTATTTTCCGCTACTAACCTCATGTTTTCCGTCCCGCATTGTAGCAGGTGCAGCGGCCATAATGGACCATTTCCATACCGCGCTTGATCCGCGCAAGCAAGAGCTACTGGAGGCACGATTCCTCGGCGCACGGGTAAGCAAGTCCGTCCTATTAGAGGACGTTTCTCGCACAGCATGATCGGTGTTCTGGACGGCGTGATTGGGTGGCATGGCTGCTCTGAGCTACAGACTGCTAGCGATAGTCCACTACAATGGGGAGGAGGAGGTCATACACGCAAACATGCATGAGGGGGCATGCTTTCGCCGGTTCGTTGCTTGCTTGTCACAAGT
The DNA here is from genome assembly GCF_016920715.1 of Anopheles arabiensis. Classification (NCBI taxonomy): domain Eukaryota; kingdom Metazoa; phylum Arthropoda; class Insecta; order Diptera; family Culicidae; genus Anopheles; species Anopheles arabiensis. The sequence goes on from NC_053519.1 coordinate 12,514,820, forward strand.
CACCGAAAGCAAATCGATGTTACTGAAGCGATTGCTTTCCACAAAAAGTTAAGTAGCTTTTTACTGGATATTTACCCCCGAAAGGGTAGAGTAGGACAGTACGAGCAAGGGGCAGCGAACGGATGCTCGAAACGGCCGTTCTGTTGGGTTGGGTGTTGGATTAAGCGGCCGCCTACTATCTAAAGTACCGCTAATGAACATTTCCAAATTCTTCCCGCAAGAACATGTGTGTGTGTGTGTGAGAGAGAGAAAGAAAGAGAAAATGTGTGTGTGGTAGAGAGGGGAAAAGGTCAATCTTATCAATCTGTGTACACGCGACACACATTCGCGCAGCGCGCTTATCATGCCGCGGGTTTTTCTTCCGCGCGCGCGCGCGCGTTGTTAGCCTCCGCCGAGCGAATCGAGAATCCGAGCCGCCGTTCGCTGCCAAATTGTGTCGAATCGGACAGTGTCCGTACAGATTAGTGTGGGGTGTCAGGCCCGGCTTTTTTTTGTTGCTGCTTTTGACGCTGTAGCTCGCGCGATAGGCCCGTGGCCGGTTTGTGTGTGTGTGTGTGTGTGTGGGGGACGCTTTCGCGTCATCGCCCACGGGCAGGAGACTTGGGTGGGTGGGGCGTGAGGCTAAAAATAGTTGCCCAACAACAGCGGATTGTTTCCGCTCCCCTTGTCGGTTGGGCATTTAATGCGTGACGTGATGGATGCAGCGAGTGTTTTGCATCCCGCACCGTGGTGACTGCGATTTCGGTGGGGCCCTGCGCCCCCACATAGCACACCCACCCGGGCAAACTAAATAAACAGCGAGCGATGGCGTCTGGGTTTATGGTTTAAATCCCTCCCATTTTGTTTCTCCATTGCTCTTGTCGATTTAGAAAAAAGGTATCGAAAAGTTGATAGAAAAATATTCCAAAAATGGTCAAATAGTAGAGAGTTCCAGTATTTGCTGGTTGCACGGGACAACGTTCATGACGATGATAAGGGGTCAGCTGTCAGTGAAAAAAGTGACGGTTCTTTAGTTATGCTCTGTGGCAACTACAGTGCTTCCCAAACTATTTTGTGTATTTAAATGAAATTAATTTAATACAACAACAACCCTACAACAAATCATCGACGACAGCTTTATACAGCATTATAATTCAATTGTACATTATCTGGAGGGCCGGTGCCACTGCTGCCCTGCTGATACACCGTTTTCGATCATTATTAAACGCTTTTAAAAGCGTTTGGAGACACTCTTCAACCGTATGCAAACAATTGGTGTCAAACGGAAACGTTATATTCTGGATTTTGATTTCTAAACATTGCTCAAACGAGACTAAACATTAGCTATCTTCATTTACATTTCATCTGGTATGATACGATTTCCTTGATATTTACCTGGTTCTTCATCAGCGATTTGAATTTGAACGTATGTCTAGATACGTTTTTGCCCAGTAATTATTTTGTGAAGGAAGGCAACAGTAACAGGCACACTACTTCAGCAAGCAAGGGAGTCTGCCTGCATATGTGTCAATTGTTTATAGTCAACAATTTGTAGACAGGTATTTCCGTTGGACCGTTTACTTTAGCTTACGGTTCAGCAAATGTCGCTAAAAATTGTAAACATTTTGGCTCGATATTTGGCCGTTTATCTCGTATCAACGTAGGAGTTGAACGTTCAAAGACAATTGTGCTAACGTGTACAAATGAACCTCTAGATAAATGTAGTCCCCGAGATACACGGTACCTCTTATACGCAAATTCGGAGATACGCGGTTTACTAAATTTGGGGCCCTTCACGATTCTAGTCAATTTTTTATTTGTAATTTGACAGTTGGAAGCTGAAATCATGTAAACATTCCATACAAAACCACACATAAAACTAGCCTGCAATGTTCAGTCTAGATTATTCTAGCCTCAAAGCTAGAATTAGATTTGGAGTACCTGCTCGAACAATGGTAAAGCAGTGTGGTGTTTACATTTATCCCAAGGTGCATTAAAGAGACCTGGTGATGGAATCCGGAATCAAAGTGTATGTAGTCCAGGTGGTCTCATAGCTTGTTTTTATAATCAAATTTGAATATCACTTTTTGGCAGGATGGGTGAAAACTTTTGCTCAAACAAGCTTTCTGGAGGCTTGACGGATACACAAAACACTCTTTAAAATCTTCATTCGGAAACAGAAGCGATAAAAATCAGCCTTCTAAATTCATACACCTTGGGATAAGCCCATCTGTGTATGATACCCACTTAGCTGCTCGAAAACAGCTATCCAATGCAAACAGCTGACAGGCTGAAATTTCAGTCTACGAACTTAAAACGGAAATGGCCCCTTTGACAGTTCTATGAGCGATTTGTACTGATTTGACTCACTCAATTGTAAAATGCCAAATAATTTCCATTTCGTTTGAATGTTCAAAACCATTTCAAAACGTTTAAAACTGTTAAATTCAGTCAAAATCATATCAAATAATTAAATAAGTGGCTAAAACCACCACCTTCGTGCAAAATTAACCCAAAACTAGTGATATTTAGGCTGGAAATCACGAAATTCGACTTACGCAGAAATTCAAGATACGCGGCATTTTACGGCCGTTTTCGTTCCCCAATAACCGTGTATCTCGGGGACCGCCTGTACCTCTCTTTGCTAAGCAATTCTATTAGTGGGGTTGTTTTTGTTTGAACAATTCAAGTCAGCAAGTGTCTGGCTCTCCCAGACTACAACAGCAGAGTCAGTAATTGTCGATAAAGCATATACAATTTTGGCTATTTTTTTTATAGCTATTTTGGGTCTAGTACTGAGAATAGAGTAATAGAAAACACAAACATATTTGAAGAATATAAACATAGGCCAAAACATAGCTTTCGACGTATTTCCCGCTAGGGTTTTTGATATCAGAAATGACAGGCTTGCATCGACATTGGAACCGAAAGATGACGTAGACGTTTTCATTGACTAAATTCGATTCCTAGACCTGCCTTCTTGGTAGATTAGGTAGTATTGTTGCATGGTAAACCTGTTTTCCTTAGCAATATTTAACTCGATTTTGTTCATGCAATCATTATTGCTGTGGACTTTGAGAACCACTGGAGCCAGGAAACGAGTTGCACAGCTCGTGTGCAGGATTATGTCCCAAAGCAAAAAAAAAAAAACAATCAGAGGATCTACTGGAGTGGAAAAGCTCTACCGGAAGTTCTTCTGCAGCTTTGCGTTTCCGCTTGTCCCGACGCTGTTGGGACACTCGTAAAAAAGAGTTGGGAAAGTGCAAAGCGGCTAACTTGTAGTTGACGGATCGATTCGCTTCTACGTTCTCCTGTAAATTGTCCTATGAAACATAATTTGCTGCAAATTTCACCCACAAAGATCGGACGCAAATCGGTCCTGCTCAGTGTAATTGCCGAGAGCGGCTCCACTCGGTATGCGGCGAACCGTTGGCTGGATCGATACAGCAGCCCCAAGTCGGCCATTCCTGCAGCAAAGCGTTGTTCCCCTACTCGGCTCGCAGCATGTCGCCGGTGCAGCAACGCAGAGCAAAGGGAGCGAAAGTATCCTTTCGGGGCAGCTTCGGGAGTGCTGTTCCTTCGACCTGTATTGGGGTGGGTTTTGCTACTAGAAGGGAGAGTGAGAGAGCAAGAGCGCAACTGCTAGAATCGCGCGCGCGATGTATCGCGAAAATGGGTGGCCCAAAAGCTGTGTTTGGCTGCGTACATCTCGGCAGCACGCTTAGGTACACGCCCGAGCGCCAGCAGTGCCAAGCCCCGCTAGGCTGCAGCAGTGGACGGCAGAGTTCCTTTCAGCACGCGCCAGCAGCAGCACCGTAACGGACGGAGCGTTGTGCCTTTTGGAGAGTGTTTTGTTGAGTGTGTGTGTGTGCGGGAATCATCGGCTCGTGGGCGCACCGAATGTCATCTTCCTCCTCGTCCTCGTCGACGACGACGGCCTGCTGGCTGATGCTGGGCGGTAACGGTACGCCCGGCAGCTCGTCCACGGGCGCCGGGCCGCGCGTCATCCTGCAGACTCCGGTCGTCCCAAGGCCCACGTGCAACCCTGCCGGAACCGGAAGCCGGGGCCGGCGCGGCGGTGCCACCAGACGACCGCAATGACGGCAGGTAAGCGGCGCTAGAGTTCTCTCTCTCTCTCTCTCTCTCTCTCTCTCTCTCTTTCTATCTCTTCCTCGTTCTCTCTGGTCCACCTGGTGTCATGTCCTCCACAGGTTTTTCGGGGGTCGACTGTTTCGCGGGGCTACTGTGCGTGTGTGTGTGTGTGTCTGTGTGTCAGAACGTTCGGCGCATGTCTCTTGTAAGTGAGTGCCTTTCTTTAACCACCCCACCACCCACCGTCCTGCCCTGTCTGGGTTTGTGTGGTTGCTTCCGGGTCCGCCTCACCCCTTCTCCTCATTTTGCTCACCCAAACCTACACACAAACACACACACACACAGATACTTTGAGTTCGAATTTGGCAGCTTCGTTCGGTGCTAACCAGCCGCAACAATCTCCGGTGAGCGAGCCAGCCGAGGCAATGCCGTGACTGAACGGATTTTGGCATTGCCCTCTGCCAAAAATAGTTGCACCACACTCCCCACGTGTCATCAGCAGCAGCTCCAAGCGTGTGCGGCCAAGCGCATTGACCTGGCCAGGATGTTTAGCGCACCGAGGCCAGTGTTGTGCGGTGTTCGAGTAGGTGTGCGGCGGCAGGGTAGTCCACCTATCGTGGCGCGTTCTCGCCAGGACGGACGCAAATATATAGATTTATTTATAATGTACTCGTTGGGAGAGACTGCGTCTAACCGAAAATCCTCCCGAGCGCCCTAAGTGAAAGATGGGGAGCTGTTGTTGGGGATGGTTGGTGGTGGGTGTAGGGAAAAGGTTCTGCCGAATAGTGTGCTGCTTATGGGGAATAATGGAACACGATACTCCTATCTTGTGTCGCATACTCTTATGCACATAAACTAACACACAGACACACACACACACACACACACACACACACACACACACATACAGACGCACGAAGCAAATATTTGCCTGATGTCGTTTAACGCATGACGTAATAGGAGGTGTCCCATGTGAAAAGACGCTTCAGAAATAATGGCGAATCGATCTTTGTCGTCTTCTCTCTCTCTCTCTCTCTCTCTCTCTCTCTCTCTCTCTCTCTCTTCTTTTGCTCTCTTTGAACAAAGGGGAAGGAGTAAAGGAGCGGGGGGAAAAGGGCGTTTGTGTAGGCCATGTTATCATTATCGTTTCGTGGTGACACAAGGCCCAGAGGAGCGCGCACACACACACACACACACCCATATCACAACATTCCCTTTTTTCCCGCTTGCTTGCTTGACTGTTCATGCCAAAGGGAAAGGAGAAGAGGAGGGGCACATTTCGAGAATGCATTCGAGAGGAGAAGGTATTAGAAAACAGAGAAAAGAAGAGAAAGAAAGAAGAAAACAACCAGCAACAGAAAAAAAAAGAATGTTTGCACCGGTCGGTGTCCCCGAACGATTTTGGCTCTCACCCCCAGAAGCAGTAGCAGAAACCCGCTCGCCCCTCGAAAGGAGCGGGCAAAGTGGTCATGTTTGCGTTTCAAATAGCTTGTAACGTTCAATACAGACAGTATGCGATGCAGTGTTTTGTGGGCCGTTTGTGAACGATTTATAATCGAAAATATTCTGATTTTCTATTTAAAATCCCCATTCGCTATTCCAAAATGTTATGGACTGTTGGGTATTGTAAAGAGAAGGCCCCAATGTAGTTTGTTTCCATATGTGATCGGTTTGATATCGGACACTTTTTGCAGCATATTTTGTTGGCCATACAATACTTCTTGGTAGTGACGGGTAAAGTTGGCAAAAATTTGACTCCGATCCGACTCCGATTCGATTGGAAGGTAGGCCCGTCCAGCATTATTCAGAGTCGTTCGGAGTCGTCCAGAGTAGTCCGAAGTCGTCCGAAGTCCTTCGGAATCGTTCGGAGTCGTTCGGAATTGCTTGGATTCGGAGTCATCTGGAGTCGGCCTGAGTCGTCCAGAGTCGTCCAGAGTCGCCCGGAGTCGCACGGAGTCGTCCAGAGTCGTTGGAAATCGGATTCATCCGAAGTCGTCCGAAGTCGTTCGGAATCGTTTGGAGTCGTCCGAAATCGGTTGGTGTCGGAGTCGTTCATAATTACTTGGAGTTGGAGTCGTCTAGAGTCGGCCTGAGTCGTCCGGAGTTCTCCAGAGTCTCCGGAGTCGGCCCGAGTCGTCCAGAGTCGTCCGGAGTCGTTGGAAATTGGATTCATCCGAAGATGTCCAAAGCCGTCCGGAATCGGTAGGAGTCGTCCGAAATCGGTTGGAGTTTGAGTCGTTTAGAATTACTTGGAGTTGGAGTCGTTTGGAGTCGGCCTGAGTCGTCCGGAGTTCTCCAGAGTCGTCCGGAGTCGTTGGAAATTGGATTCATCCGAAGTCGTCCGGAATCGGTAGGAGTCGTCCGAAATCGGTTGGAGTTTGAGTCGTTCAGAATTACTTGGAGTTGGAGTCGTTTGGAGTCGGCCTGAGTCGTCCGGAGTTCTCCAGAGTCGTCCGGAGTCGTTGGAAATTGGATTCATCCGAAGACGTCCAAAGTCGTCCGGAATCGGTAGGAGTCGTCCGAAATCGGTTGGAGTTTGAGTCGTTCAGAATTACTTGGAGTTGGAGTCGTCTGGAGTCGGCCTGAGTCGTCCGGAGTTCTCCAGAGTCGTCCGGAGTCGTTGGAAATTGGATTCATCCGAAGTCGTCCGGAATCGGTAGGAGTCGTCCGAAATCGGTTGGAGTTTGAGTCGTTCAGAATTACTTGGAGTTGGAGTCGTTTGGAGTCGGCCTGAGTCGTCCGGAGTTCTCCAGAGTCGTCCGGAGTCGTTGGAAATTGGATTCATCCGAAGACGTCCAAAGTCGTCCGGAATCGGTAGGAGTCGTCCGAAATCGGTTGGAGTTTGAGTCGTTCAGAATTACTTGGAGTTGGAGTCGTCTGGAGTCGGCCTGAGTCGTCCGGAGTTCTCCAGAGTCGTCCGGAGTCGTTGGAAATTGGATTCATCCGAAGTCGTCCGGAATCGGTAGGAGTCGTCCGAAATCGGTTGGAGTTTGAGTCGTTCAGAATTACTTGGAGTTGGAGTCGTTTGGAGTCGGCCTGAGTCGTCCGGAGTTCTCCAGAGTCGTCCGGAGTCGTTGGAAATTGGATTCATCCGAAGTCGTCCGGAATCGGTAGGAGTCGTCCGAAATCGGTTGGAGTTTGAGTCGTTCAGAATTACTTGGAGTTGGAGTCGTCTGGAGTCGGCCTGAGTCGTCCGGAGTTCTCCAGAGTCGTCCGGAGTCGTTGGAAATTGGATTCATCCGAAGTCGTCCAAAGTCGTCCGGACTCGGTAGGAGTCGTCCGAAATCGGTTGGAGTTTGAGTCGTTCAGAATTACTTGGAGTTGGAGTCGTTTGGAGTTCTCCAGAGTCGTCCGGAGTCGTCCAGAGTCCTCCGGAGTCGTTGAAAATTGGATTCATCCGAAGTCGTCCAAAGTCGTCCGGAATCGGCTGGAGCCGGAGTCGTCCGGAATTGCTTGGTGTCGTAGTCGGCCTTCGAAGTGTGTGCGCAAAGTGAAAAAAAGCCCAACGAAATGAAAGGCCTGATCACAAGCACATTGCGTCGGACCTGTTGACTCCGACCAACTCCGATTCCGGTCGACTACGATCGACTCTGAACGACTCAGAATGACTGCGACTCCGGATAACTCCAGACGACTCCAGACGATTCCGACCGACTCCGAATTCGGGCGGAATTGTACTTCTGTTTGGCGTAACGTCTTACGCGGACAAACCGGCCTATACAGGCTTTTGAGACTTAATTCATTACTACGCAGCCTGATAGTCAATCCTTGCTACAGGGGGACGGTCCATTCCAGGCTTGAACCCATGACGGGCATGTTATTGAGTCTTTCGAGTTAACGACTGTACCACGGAACCGCCCCCCGGGCGGAATTAGTGGTTCGTATTTTGTCGGATTCGGAATCGGATTAACAACAAACGGAGTTGGATCGCAGTCGGATCGGAGTCGTGGGTGCGCTCCAAAGAGTACAACACTACTTCTTAGCTATGGGAGCTGTTCTGATGATCGGTCGATCATGAACCGATCGTTCTGTTCATTGTGATTCTTTGATGAACAGATTTTTGTTGTGTTTTCACTACTAAGTGTAGTTCTCATCTTGCGTTTGTTCATTTTTGCTGAAATCTATTAAAGGGAAAACAACTGAAACCGTTTTTTTGTAATTCTGAATTATATTAGACTCTCCACAATTCATTGTTTTATTAGATATTTATTGCTCAATTTGGTACCAAAAGAAGTTCGCTGTCGCATGTTAAGTGTCGTAGTGAGCCACAAACCAAGCACAATAACAAGGCCATTTTGCCCCCTGTTTCCCTGTACATAGCTGGTTGATAGCGAGGACTTTGAGCGAGAGCGGTGTACGGCTGCACGGGCTTTTGAATTTTATGTACACACAAGCGTACATTTCTATCCACAGAAAAGTGCACATCGATTTTTCGCCCCGTTTATTTCCTGCTGCTGCTGTTGTTGTTGTTGTTGGTTTGTTTAAAACGGTGCGCAACATTCCCTTTTTTTCCTGTTTCCTTTAACCACGAGCACACCCAGCACCACGTCGGAAGGGGACGGGGGATGGAAGAGAAGCAGCTGGATTTGGAAGCAGCTCAAAATGAAGAACAGCGCAAACAGATTGGAAGCGAGAGGAGACCGCACGATGAGCATATTTATTCCCAAATGTGTGTGTGTGTGTGTGTGTGTGTGTGTGTGTGTGTGTGTGTGTGTGTGTGTGTGTATTTTGCCCTTTTCCTTTTCCTTGGTCCCGTTGCCCTTCCACTTTGCGAGTCGCTGCGGACGGTGGTTTTGCTGGTTGTGTATGGGCAACGGATCCGTTGCCTGTGATATGGAACATAATATCGAAATGATTTCTCTCTCTCTCTCTCCTCCGGTCCCCTGTGTTGTGTATGTGTGTGTGTGCGTGTGGTGCCGCGCACGGAGGGGCTTTTGCTTTCCTTTTCTATACCATTTTCTCTCATTCGTCGTTTTGCATCTATACCCTCTTGGTGCGTGTCTGCGTGTGTCTGTGTGTGTGTGCGCGTCCAAGAACATACCGATAGGCATACAGACGGTGGCAGACAGCCGGCGCGCACGAAGAACGGCAGCGCAGGCGAGGCACACAAACAGGCAGCAGGAACCAGGGGGTATGGAAGCAGAAAGAAACCCCTCCCCGCGCTTTACCCGCGCGCGACAACCTAACAACACTCACTTGCCCCGGCCGCAATGGGGTGCAAAAGTGTGGCAACACTGTAAAATCGATGACGTCTCGCTTTATCTCGACCATCTCGGAGTGGTGGGTTTTCGGTCGCATAAATGCTCTCGTCGCACTGAATTAATACGGCTATGGGTTGGTGGTTGCTGCTTACACTGCTCGGGAGTGATTGGGACACACGGAAGGCTTACCTACCGTTGAGCGGACCGAGCGAAGTATTATCCTGTGCCGTTCGCTTTGTCCCGCCGGGGTTTTGCACGCTCTCCCGGGCTTTAGGCGACGTATGGCCATGTGGTGTGGCGGCAGTGTGCATTTGCCGGAGCTGGCTAATGTCGAGCCCGCTGAACAGCCCTGCTCATCAACCATGCTCCCGTGAGCCGAATTTAACAACGGAGTAAGCGTGCGTGTGAGAGAGAGAGAGAGAGAGAGAGAGAGAGAGAGAGAGACGTGCAAGAAGTAACGAACCGCACTACTGGTCAACTGGTTCGTCTTTTAATACGGGTTTTTAATTGTGCCGCTTAGGCTGCTCGGATAGTGTAGTTGGCAGGCGCTATGTGTGTGGCGTACGCTGCGCTCTCCTCGACCTTGGTTCAACTCTTGATTTAGCAACACCACAACTGAGTAGAATCGCCGCACGTGTGTCATAAATTGCCTTTATACTTGTGTGTGTGCGCATCGCTATGTATGGAACCTGATTATCATCTATATTACCACTCGATTATGGTCATATCAATATGTCATCAGAGAGACAAGGAAGGCGTTTTATAGAACCAGAATGTTGCTGCTGCTACTGTCGGGCATATAGCCTTGACCTGACCACGACAATGTCTTGTCTGTCAACAGGGAGAGAGAGATAGATAGGTGGAAAACAAGAAGCGCAAAAAAAACATCTTTTTATAATCGTCCGCTAAACTTACTGTCCTCGAAAACTGATGTGTCCCCATACATTGTCACCATTTGAAGACGTTGCGCTACCGCCTAAGCTAGGCATATTGATTCACAAGATTCTCGGGTGCAAATCTGAACGCGGCCAATCGGCCCGAGAGCTAATGCAAGGGGTGAAATGCCGCTCGTTTCCCTTACTCCAGCTAATGTATTTGATGATTTTTAGTGGACAGTTTGTGAACGCACCAGCGTGTGCGAGACGGCGCGAGAGAAAAAGATAGTGCCATTAAAACTGGTTATTGAAATCATCCCGCGATCATGTAACCCCGTTCCGCCAAAAGAAGGAAGTTAAATCGATAACTGGTATGGTGGCTTCGGTCGAGACAAGGTGTGTGTGTGTGTGTGTGTTGTGTGCGCACCACAATCCCGGCTCTCCGACAACGAAGGTCACGTGTGGGGTGTGACGGCGCAGAAGGGGTGCTGCAGGAGAGAGAGAGAGTAAGAGAAAGAGAGAGAAAAAAGTATGCATGTTCGTGTTGTCCAGTTGCTGAACTGTCCCTTTTGGGGAGATTGTCCAAGTCTGTGGCCGGGCGTCTATGTGGGTGACTTTGGAGGTGCCTTGCGTCACCTTTGGCGTGTGGTGGTGGTGGTGGTTGCGTACAAAGTTGCCCGGCCTGAGCTGGCTGTGAGTGTCTCGGCTCGGTTGGAATGCGCTCTCCGTCTGGAACGCGCTGGAACTCTTCGTCTGGGTTGATTAGTGTACTGTCGGTCAGCGGATCGGTACAGTGCCGTTGCCCCATACTTGTATCACCCTGTTAAGGAAGGGTGCTCTCTGCCTGATGCTCTGTTCTGAGACTCCAGCAAAAAAAATCGACGTGGCGTTATCTGTCACACCAGAACTTCGAATTGCGATCTAATGCTTCGCCACGCACTGGATTAAGATCTGCACAATATTTATCGTTCGATTCGTTGCACTTTCGCTGAGAATCGATCAGTACAAACAAGTCCGCAGTTGCAAGTCACTGCGCGAGCCCTTGTGTATGGGAACTTGGGGCACGGCGGGCATGCTGGGGATTGTTGTGATTTGTTCTATGTTTCTGTAGATACAATCATTGGTTGCGGCGTACTTTACGTACACTGTTTGTTTGTAAATTGAATTTTTTCACAGGACTTTGTAAAGTTGAAATTGTTCGACCTGTTTGCTCACTCCGGCACAATGGAACCATTAGATCCGCCCGAGGTCGGAGTCGTCCGGAGTCGCCTGGAGTCGTTCGGAGACGCCCGGAGTCGCCCGGAGTCACCCGGAGTCGTCTGGAGTTGGAGTCGTCTGGAGTTGGAGTCGTCCGGAGTCGTTCGAAGTCGTCTGGAGTCGTTCGGAGTCGTTCCGAGTCGTTCGGAGTCGGAGTCGTCCTTTTGGAGTCGTCCGGAGTCGGCCGGAGTCGGAGTCGTTTGGAGTCGTTCGGAGTCGTCTGAAGTCGTCCAGAGTCGTCCGGAGTCGTTCGGAATCGGAGTTGGTCGGAGTCAACAGGAGCCGTGCTTGTGCTTGTGATCAGACATTTCCTTTCGTTGTGTTTTTTTGTCTTTCACTTTGCGCGTGCACTTCCTATACAAGCCGACCTCGGCCAACTTCAGATGACTCCGGATGATTCCGTCTGCAGCCGATTCTGGATGACTCCAGACGACTCCGGACGATTCCGAACGACTCTGAACGACTCCGGCCGACTCCGCAAGACTCCGCAAGACTCCGGACGACTCCAACTCCGGGTGATTCCGAACGACTCCGGACAACTCCGAATTCGAACGACTTTAGATGACTCCGGACAACTCCGAGTTCGAACGACTCCAGATGACTCCGGACGACTCCGACTCCGGGCGACTCCGACTCCGGGCGACTTCGACTATGGGCGACTTCGACTCTGGGTGACTCCGGACGACTCCGAACGACTCCGGACGACTCCGGGCGACTCCGGGCGACTCCAGACGACTCTGGCCGATTCCAGACGACTCCTGGCGACTCCGACTCTGGGCGATTCCGGACGACTCCGGACGACTCTGGGCTGTTTTGGACGATCCCGAACGACTCTGGATATTGCAGCGCGGACCTACCTTCCGGTGTCGATTCCGAATTTATCGGAATTGACTCCGGATTTTTGCCAACTTTACCCATCACTACTCCTTAGTGTTCTAAATCTTTCAATACTATAAATCCTCAATTTATAGTCTTACCCTAGCTACTAACTTATGAACCTAACATATTTTGTGGTGAAATAAAAGCTACTGATTTGTAATAAAAGCTACAGGCCAACATTAATACACAAAGTGTATCTGGTACCTTAGAGCCATCGTGACTGACTGTAATGAATTATGTAGAAGAATGGTATCTTACAAACTGAATTCTTTACAACCTGTCAAACATTCTTCTTAATATGAAGACGAACAAATGAATAATTGCTTATTAGAAGGAAGGTGCGCATTGTGCCCCTTGTTCCCGTACTTCACTATTTATCGCTATCTCTCTCTCTCACACACACACACACACTCTGTCTACCTCTGGCCACCCTTTCGGAGTGTGTGAGATCAGCGTGAGTGGCGCCTGGCGTGATCCAAAACTTATTGGTGTGTTTTCATTCAATCTTCTCCCCCCGTGCGCACGCGCGTGTGTGTGTGTGTGTGCTGTACAGGGTGGCACTCACCGTCTCGGAGTCGATTATGAAACGGTTGCGTCTGCCATTCGGGCGTGCAGCGCTTTAAGGGTTTTGGTGGGCGAGGGAGAGTGGGGGCCTGGCAAACGGTCAACAAGACGCCGGAATGCCTACGCGTCCTCCCCGACTTCTCCTTTTCCTTCCTTCTGCCCCTTCCACCTATCGTGTAGTGTCATTCTCAGCACGCGCATCCATCCCCCCTTCGCCCGGCATGTGCGTCTCCTGTCCCCACTGCCCCTCGCTTGAGGTGTCCATGCACGAGTTTTTTTTGCTGCTGCTGCTGCTGCTGTGTTTTGTGGGCTCACTCACCACCACTAGCACTTATTTGCACCCCCTCCCCCCTCCCTTCCTTCCTCTACAGCAAACAGGGAGATCGGTGGTGGTGTAGTGCCGCATCCCAAACCCAGTGGGGCACATCATCTCCTCCGACCCTGCCCTTTACTGGCTGGTTTTGTTTTAAACAATCGCCTCGTGTTGGTGTGTGTGTGTGTGCGCGTATGAGTTTACTGTTTTCGGTATCTTCGCCAGTGCTTCGCTGCCGCCGCCCTGTGTCAGGGTGTGTATTTTTGCATCGGCCGGGTGGTGTTTCATTCGAGCCCAAGGGGAAGCAGCGAGACGACGAGACACGGAGCGCGGCGCAGCGCGCCCCCAATTAACCCTTGCAGGGACACACCGAGTAAGTTGGTTTGGTTGGCCGGCATCGCACCAACACTGCTGCAATCGCGTTGCTGTTGTTGGTTAGGAGTGACCAAGTTTGCGTTTGGATTTATGTGACACGCGCAAATCCATAGCGCCGGGGCTGTTTTTGTATAGATTAGACTGACGTCAGAAACGATGAATCCGGTTCGAAGGACCAGAAATGATTTTTTATTAAAATCTGCCGTTGTACTTAGCATTGTACCAATCAGATGCAAAGGAAGGATGGGGGAACAAAATCTTGAATCGTTAAGCGGGGAGAAATATTTCGGGTAGTATTCAAGGGTTAATTCTCGTTCGATTTAGTTATTTGATACGCTGCGACTCTAGAGGAGGTCCGATTGCCCAGTCCGATTTGTGATCTTTCTCTCTCTCTCTCTCTCTCTCTCTCTCTCTCTCTCTCTCTTTCTCTCTCTCCGCCTCTGTCTCTCTCTCTTTTTCTTTCTGTCTCTTTCTCTCTCTCTTTCCATATATCTCTGCTTAGCGTTTAGTTACACTGCCCAACACAGTACCCTTTTCCGGCCTTAATCTCACCACCCTCTCTCCTTCCCATCACGGGGTGGTGTGGCATTGAAGAGGCGCACACTAACTTCTAGTAGTCAGTGTGCGTACGTATGTGTGTGTTTGTGTGTGTTTGTGTGTTTTTATTGCTCCTTCCTTCCTTTGCATTACTCACTCGCGCTTGGCTAATGATCGATTTGTACCCATCTTTGCCGACCATCCGTCACTCCCCACCATCGACCCCCGTGTGTCCCTGTCTTCCCTCGCCTCTATCGCCATTCAATTAGTGCTGGAATCGGTTGTGTGCCTACTTGCGTGCTATGTTGCTGCCCGCACTGTTGGCGGGGAGCGGTGTGTGTATGTGTGTGTGTGTGTGTGTGTGTGGGTAGATCGTGTACAACAACAACAACACATACACACACACAGAGGCAGCACAAAAAATAGCAATAATTTAGTGAAGCGCGACTCCATCAACAACAACAGTCCGTGGCAGGGGGTGGGGTGAGGGGGAAGGGTCGCCGAGGGCTTCAATCAGCCGGGTAGAAGGCGAGCGGCGATTGGACATTTTCGCCAAGTGCAGTAAAACCGTTTTGTTTGTATATTTTTGCAAAATTTCACTGCAGCAGCACTCTGCATTCGGAACAACTAACGCTGCTGATTCACGCCCGAAGGAGGGGGTGGCAGGGGGTATGGGGGATCTAGAAGGGTGCTTCTTCGGCTTTGCAACGATGTTTGCAAAACAACAGCGGGCGTGTGTGTGTGTGTTTTTTTTTAAACTTCGCCCAACAACTTCATGGAGAATATATAGTAAATGGGGCAGGCGGTTGTTGCTGGTGCGCTCGAGCACCATCACCGTGCCATCCCTTTTGCCCTCGTGGAAGTGAGAGGGGGGGGGGGGGAGGTTTGGGGGAGGAAAAGATGAAGAAGCGGCCAGACGTCTTTTCAAATCAGTGGCGGCTATTTTTAGCCATCCGCGCGCGGCATCGCGCTCTCAAACACATTAAAGCGGACGGATTCAGCTGTGTGCACGCGATGGCTGCCACTTGAATCATGAAAAAAAAAAAAACGGTGGGGGAAATGTGGTGAAGGGACAATAGTGTGAGGGTACGGATCGGTCGGGAGAGCTGCTGCAAGAAGTCGATCGGCAGGAAACCGCAACGAATTGCCTCACACACAAAAACCACATTCTCTTCAAGGGCGATCAACGGCGGGACCGAAACATGTGCCCAACCCCAACCCCAACCAAGCCTATCGTCAGTCCACAGCCAGTGCGTGTGTGTGTGTGTGTGCGTGTGTGAGAATGTGGTGTATTTTTAACAACCCACAGTGGCAACGACCACACGACGAGACACGACGCATTATGATCATGGTGGCAATGTGCGGCGATGACGAGATCATCATGCGTTTTGGGTTAATCTCCGTCTTACTCGATACTAAGACACTGCCCAGCTTCTGGAAGGGAACCCGGGGATAAGATGACGTGATGCACGCTTCACACAAAGCAACACACATCTCATTCCTGGAGAGGAGACAAGGTCCCTCCCCGGCTCGTCGGTAGAAGGTAGAGCAAGGGGCAACACAGGAAAAAAAACCCCAAGAATGACTTCACCCCCAGGGGCACACGCGCGCGACCAATAATTGCAATCGTTCTTTTTTTTTTTTTGTTCGCAGTTGTAGTGGCACCACAATTGCGTCCGCAATTAGCATGCAGCAAGGTTATGTTGACGGGGTGACAATAGACGACTTGCACTGAGCGCTCAGCCTGAATTCGTTCCGCGGCAGTTCAGTTTTATTGTTTTATTGCATAGGTTCTGGGGCTGATCGATGCCCTTTCGAGACCTTGACAAGCTGGTGGGATGACCGAATGCCTTCGGAATTCTGGCGACTGGGAGCGTGCGGTTCTCCATGGTGTTGCAACTTGACGACTTCCGCGTTATCAGCCAGGTCTGAACGGCGAAACGATGCTCCAACAGAAGTTGCTTCTCCTGGAATGTCGATTGGTGACAGCCCTGGATAAGAGCCTCCGGCTTCTCGATCGATTTCAATGCTCCTGTTGCTGTTTTAGGACTGGGAGCTCTGCTAGAAGCTACTCTGGTTCTCTATATGTTCTCTATTAGCGTACGCCAGTTGGCGAGGCTTGGAATTGGAGAGAGTGCTGAAACTCTATACCAGAGTTCCTTTACGTCCCATGTTTATCAACTTTTGGGAATTGAATCCTCACAGAATTTGCGGAATATCTCCCAGGCTTTCTTAATTGCTGGGATGCATCCTAAGTAGTGATGTGCTGTATGAAGCGCACCTACGACTCCGATTTGACTCCGACTATTGTTAGTCCGATTCCGACTCCGGCAAAATGGAACCACTAGATCCGCCCGGAGTCGGAGTCGTCCGAATTCGTTCGGTGTCCTCCGGAGCCGCTCGGAGTCGTCCGGAGTCGTCTGGGGTCGTCCGAAGTCGCCCGGAGTCATTCGGAGTCGTCGGGAGTCGTTTGGAGTCATCCGGAGTCGTCTGAAGTCGCCCGGAGTCGTTCGGAGTCGGAGTCGTCCGAAGTCGTCCGGAGTCGTTCAGAGTCATCTGGAGTCGTTCAGAGTCATCTGGAGTCGTTCGGAATCGGAGTTGGTCGGAGTCAACAGGAGCCGTGTGATTTAATGTGCTTGTGATCAGATATTTCCTTTCGTTGTGTTTTTTGTCTTTCACTTTGCGCGTACACTTCCTATACAAGCCGACCTCGGCCGACTCCAAATGACTCCGGATGACTCCGTCTGCATCCGATTCTGGATGACTCCAGACGACTCCGGACGACTCCGAACGACTCCGAATGACTCCGGGCGACTTCGGACGACCCCAGACGACTCCGGACGACTCTGGACGACTACATCTCCAGGCTACTCCGGACAGCTCCGGATGACTCCGGATGACTCCAGATGACTCCGGATGACTCCAGACGAATCTGAACGACACCGTACGACTCCGACTCAAAACGATTCCGGAGGACTCTGAACAACTCTGGCCGAACTCCGGGCGATTCCGGACGACTCCGGACGACTCTGGGCCATTTCGAAAGATTTTGAACGACTCCGGATATTGCAGCGTGGACCTACTTTCCGAATTCGATTCCGAATTCATCGGAGTCGGATCGGAGTCGACTCCAGATTTTTGCCAACGTTACCCATCACTAATCCTTAGTGCTTCTGCCATCTGCTAGATCACCACATTTCTGCAACATCTTCTGTCAGTACTCCTCGTCCTCCATGTATTGCCCTGTTGTCTTTAGATACTCTCTGTCCTCTTTGCCGTATTTCGTCACCAAACTGCCTCTTCTGCTGAATCATTTCTTTATAACAGCACTCAAAGGGACAACCCATGTTCTTGACCACGGCGCTCCAATTATCAAATTTTTATCGGCAGACGCATTTCAACCATAACTCTCCTTGAAATAATGGCATATTCTCGAAAACGTTCCAAGTGCACCAACCGCAGGAGCTCTAGAGCAAATTAATTTTAATGACGAATCAACGTTCTTGGCGTTTGATTGCAGTCTCCGCTCTTAATGGATTTTTTTTTTTGCTTCTCGTAGGCAACAATCATAACCCTACAAGTTCACTTTCCCTGTCGGTTATCTTGGCACCTTCGGTTGCTCTGTTGGAGCATTCAGTTACTGAACTTGAAGAGGACAAAAAAGAGTTCTTGCTAATCTTTCCACTGTGTAATGAAGATTGCATGCCACTGGCATTATCATGCCAAGATTTGCCATTGCTCATCCTCAAGTCAAAGGTCGTGTGCGTGTGTGTGTGTGTGTCGAATTGCCATTTGCATGGCTACTGCCCACCAGTAAAGAATCAATTCCACAGTAAAGATAAGATTAATTCTGAGCTGCTGTGTCCGGCGCGTGGACCGGATGATGGACTCTCGGAACCTGACTTTATTAACATGTTTTGGGGGGTCAGAAAAATGTGTGGACATAACATTGCTCAAGCCAAACACAAATCTTAGACCATCTAACATAGATCTATTGGTAGCTGCTGTGTAGGTGTGGGAAAAAAGAACGCCCGAACCAGAACACTCTGGTCTAGCACGCTCTGCTTGTTGACTGCACAGCTGCAGTATTTGGAAGTAGGTTTTCAAAATATGCTCGTGCTGCTTTTTCCAAAGCGAGAGCGCACCGTGGTCTGATTTACTTCTTCAAGTGTGGCGTAGCAAATGGAAGAACCAGAAGAACAAGATGGAAAATAAAATCAATACCCGTTAGAACTGGATAAAGCATCAAGAAGAGGTGTGTGTGTGTGAGGGGTAGTGAAGGAAGTTGTCCAATGGAAACACACCAGAGAGAGAGAGAGAGAGAAAGAGAGAGAAAGGGAGAGAGAGAGATATATAAAAAGGCGTACGGTTCTAGGCGCGCGTTGGGCAATGACGGGTTTTCCGGGTTTTGCTTTTCCTTCAAGTTGCTTGTTAATTTTTCTCTTTTCTTTTTTTTTTCTCGCCCGCCCACTGTCAGTGTGTGTGTGTGTGTGCTACAGTGCAACGGAAAAAGGGGGGGGGGAGCGGGTTAAAATGTAAGAACCCGGAATGAGATGGTAATGACCCGAGGGCAGAGAGAGAGACCGTGTACCGCGCTGCTTTCTTCGTACTTTTCCTTCCATCTTTCCATCCTTCCTAGACTTTTCGTTTGCGAAAAAATGGCAGCGCGACACGCGGTGCATCGATTTTTGTCGCCGTTGCCTGCTAGCACAACCAATTGTGGGAGACACAAGGAAGTGTACTCTGCCTTCGTGTGTCACTGCACAGCTTTTCGCGCGGCTTTGCACCGTTTCTAGTGTAGCGCTGTTTGTTGTTGGTGGTGCTGTCCGTTAGATGAGATCGCCTCATCTTAGACACTCGATGGACGCCCGGCCCCTACCCCTCCACCACCATCGGCGAGCTCAGCAAAACATTCTCCCCCCCCCCCCCCCCCCCCGGGCGCAGGAAACAATCGATATACTCTCTACACTCTTTTGCCTTCTGCCGATTGCCGGCCCGGGGTGGGGTTTAGGCAAAGCACTGCGTCCATTTTTCCTTACCTGCCCGCAATGTCTTCCTGGCTTTGGTGGTGGTGGTGGGAGTGTTTTTGGGGTTGTATTGGTGTGTTTTTATTACGCTTTGTTTTTCGTTTGCGCTGATGTGTGTGGAAAGCGATTAGCTATTTTTGGCTAGTGCCGTTTCGCTTTTGCTTCCAGTGGCAGATATTGTATGTTTTATGTGCATTTTAAAGATGGTGGCAACGTTTTATTTCTCCTCGTGGCTTATTTTTGTATGCCCTAATCGAGCAGGAAGCTTTCCGTTAAATATTTTTTAAAGTACAACCAGTTGGGAAACGGGAAAGTTGCCCTGCGCTAAGACAAGCGCGTAACCCTGCAATGACCCGGTAAAGACCGGTAATTGGTGTGTCCCATTTGGGATATCCAAAGCCCCTTTCGAGAGTGGATCTGCTTTTTCAACTACAATTTGCGACCATAGGATTGGATAATCATCATATCCGCTTGCGGTTCGCGCATACCAATGGAGAGTCGCTTTGAAGAGTGGTGGCCCTTTTTTTTTCGTTGTTCTTTTGCCCCATCTGTTGCCTCTGGTGAGAGAGACTGGGTCCACCCAGACCTCCCTCCTCTTCACCACCTCCGCGATGCTCTGACGGAGTTCCAGCTGGGTGGAAACCACCCAAACCACCAAGGGAAGGGAGACAGAAAAGCGTACAAAACACGTAAAGAAAACGTATATTGGCGGGGTTTCGATTTTCTCACGTTAACCAGCGTGTGTCTGGAGCAGAGCGAGAAAGCAGAGAACCACCCACGCGGGGCTGGAAAAGTCACTCGTGAGCGCCCACAACTCCCCCTCCCTCCCTCATCCCCCTTAGCTACCTCACCCTGGTTGCTCTTGTGGTGCTTGTCTGGGTGTGAATGGAGGCGCCTGGTTTTTGGTGTTTATTTTCTCCAATTTCCTCCCCGCAGCGAGGGTGCAGCTGATGGTGGTCGGTGGTCAGGGGCACACTGATGTGCGGGTGGAAATGATACGTAACTGTTACACACACACACACACACACTGGCACACATTGCTCTCTCCCCTTCCCAGAGTCACTCAGACGGTAAAAAAGGGATGGGGCGAGTGCGGATCTCTCTCTTCTGGAGCTGGAGTTTTCGATCCCCCCCCCCCCCCTCGGGGTGCGGTGAATAGCCTTGGCCTTCGCTCCAAATTTGCTCCCTTCCCTTTGCTTCACTTTGCGTTGCGTGTGTGTGTGTGTGGGTGTGTGTGGGTGTCGCTTTCCTTTCTCGGACGCTCTCTGTCGGTCTGACGGCTCTCACGGAAAAGTGGCCCGTTTTCTTGCACCAGTAACGAGGTGGGTGGGCAGCGAGTGGGCGATGGAGTGTCCGGGTGGCAGGGAATTATGTTAACCTCTACAGACAGCCTTGGGAAAAATGGTGCTTCCTTTTTTTTTGTAGTGAGAGGAACGGCGCAGAAAACGGAATAAAAGTTGTGGTCTGTGCCACGACTTTGTCGCTCTCTCTCTCTCTCTCTCTCTCTCTCTCTTTCTTTATGTGGGTTTCTTCTTTTTTTATTTGTTCCTTTCTCATTGTATCCATTATTTTCATGCTGGTTTTCTGTTTTCTGGTGCTGCTGTTTGGGTTTATTTTACTTTTTTTAATGCACACTTCACTCTTCCTGTGTTTTCTTTTTATTCTTTCAAACTGTATTGGTCAAATTTGTGCAGGACCCCCCGCACGGTAGGTGGCCACAGTTACTAGGCTTGATCGAACCATGTTCATTGGTAGTGAAAAACAAAAACGATTAAAGCAACGTTCCGACCTTGCCGAACTCACAAGGAATGGGAAATGTGATTACAATGTTGACCATATTAGACCCTCTCTCGGTTAATTTGTTTTTCTTTTCTCTCCCGTTTTTTCCCCCAGTTTTTGCCCTCTCAATCTTCCCCTAAAACATGTTCCCTGCACCCCCTTCCCGCTGTCTTCTTTGTGACAATGCATTAAACTAACGTTTTGGTTGTTTCAGTGGCGCTTTCTTCCACATCTCACTCTGATTTCTGCGTGTGTGTGTGTGTCTCCTCACAGAGATTTTTGGAGCATCCATCCTCCTGGCGGTGGGAAAGTGAAGCATCGTCAAGCAAAACACACACACACAGCGTTTTCTAATAAATAACACGCGCAGAGGGCCAGGCTTACCTTTTACCGGATATTATGTACACTCGCGCTAGAGGACGAACCTCTCATCTCACCAACCTCACCGCGTCTCCTGAGCCCCGATAGCCGCGATGCGAAGTAGATAAGGACCGTGTGGTGCCGTGTGAATTTTGAACGGTGACGATGTGCAGCTACTGCTGCTGCTGCTGCTGCTGATGGAAAAGAAAGTGATAGCAAAAGGTGGCCCATCGTTTGCCATTTGCATCTTTCCGCCCGTGCCGGCGTGTCACCCTTTGTTCCGCTTTTTTTTTTTGTTGGACTGATGGTGCTCCTGGGGGCTGCGCTCATGCGCTCGTTAACGATTTTGCTGGAATGTTGTCGCTGTTGCCGCTGTTGGCTTTGTCAAAGGACATCCGGCAGTATGTAAATAGTAAATAAAATTTGGTCACAATATTTACTGGGTGTGGGTGATGATGATGGGATATGGGATAGGGGTGGGGTTGGTACTTGGGGTCGTGTAGTCTTGCTGCCCCGGAAAAAAAACCCTTAAAGAGCGAATCCAGGCGTGTCTTCGTCAGTCAGCGAGTGTCAAACTGGGCAAAGCCATTGGCCCCGTGGGTTTTTGGTAATTTTTGGTTTTTGGTTTTTACTGTTGACGACTTTAAACAGACTTGCTGCTTCAAATCAGAAAATCTCGTATCGATATCTGAGAGTGTGGAACCGATTGGCAGAATTTTTTTTTGGACCATTTACCCATCCAGAACAAAGAGGGAATCCCAGCGAGAGAACGCTTTACGGTTTTTTTGTGGAGGAGTTCAAAACACACACACACACACACACATACATCGATTATTTTCATAAGCAAACTCTCCCTCTTCTCTGCTTCCCTGCTCCTCCGCCGCCACTTCCTGTTTCTTCTATGCTGCTGACGGACCCTGTTTGCGCCCAGATGCTTTTCCAGTCCCGTTATCGGTCACAAAATCGATCGAAAATTAGAACCGAAACGCTTCCTCCCCTTCAGCCTTGTCGCTGGTGCACTCCCCCTGACCGCGTCGCGCACCCTCCCCCGTAGCCAATGCCTTCCGCTCTGTGAGGTTATTGCTGATTCTTGCCCTGCCGTGGCACTTGTTTTCCTGCCACATTCCGCTGCTCGGTTGGGGCACGCATGGAATTTCACTTCCGGCGTCACTATAAACCTTTAACATCAGTCCCAAATATACAGAAAGAGAGAGATAAAGAGAAAAAGAGAAAGAGAGAAAGAGAGAAAGAGAAAAAGAGAAACAGAAATAGAGGAAGAGAAAGAGAGAAAGAGAAAGAGAGA
The DNA here is from genome assembly GCF_016920715.1 of Anopheles arabiensis. Taxonomy (NCBI): domain Eukaryota; kingdom Metazoa; phylum Arthropoda; class Insecta; order Diptera; family Culicidae; genus Anopheles; species Anopheles arabiensis. The sequence continues at coordinate 12,537,361 of NC_053519.1, forward strand.
AAATAAAAGAGAGAGAGAGAGAAAGATAGAAAGAGAAAGAGAGAAAGAGAAAGAGAGAAAAGAAAAGAGAGAGAGAGAAAAAAAAAGAGAGAGAGAGAGAGAAAGAGAAAGAGAGAAAAGAAAAGAGAGAAAGAAAAAGAGAGAAAGAGAGCAAAGAAAAGAGAGAAAGAAAAAGAGAGAAAGAGAAAGAGAGAAAAAGAAAAGAGAGAGAGAGAGAAGGATACATCAAATATAGAGAAAAGAGAAAAGAGAGAGGGAGAGAAAGAACAACGAAAGGAAAGAGAAAAGAGTTTGGATTTGTTTCCAGGTAGAAAGCAGAGAAGTTTGCGGTTTTGAGTTCTGTGCGAAAATACGATTAATGTTGTTTTTCTTTGTTCACGCTGCAAAAGTACCGTGGTAGGGATTGGTTTTTTTTTTTTGTTGCATTTGACAGCAGTACATCTAATGTGTGTGTTAAAGTGAGCACTAAAATCTGTGGCATAATACTCGCCTGTGGTCGAGTTAATGTTTGGCTTCTCAAGCAGCCATAGCAGCTGCCGCTGCCATGTGACGGCATAGAAGCAGCCAATACAAGAGATGGAACGGGCGAACGGGGCAGTGGAGAAAGAGGAGCGATGAAAGCGCGACCAGTGAGAGGACAGTGTCTTCACCCACGCGCGCACCCACCTTTTTGGTACGCTTATGCAACGATGCTAGTTATTTCTTCGATCTCTTTCTCTCTCTCTCTTTTATCCAACGCGCCGGGGAAGCTGAGGGTTTCCACAAATTGGTAGGCGGTGAAGAACACCGGGGAAAGAAACTAACTCCTGTGTCCGCTCATTGCCACCGACGCTGCGTGGTGCGCTACGGTTTCTCCCTATGGTTATCATTAAAGCGTTTTGAAGTGTGTTTTTTCTTCTCGTTTTTATGCGCAACATTGTATATTCCGTGCGTTTGCTGAAATACGGTACCGAAGGGTAGTGGTGAGAACGAGATGGAGCGCTTTTTCCAATCAACTACGGCGCCTCGAGTTTCCTACTCTCGCGATGCTGTGAGATATCTGCCATGCCCCAGCTATCCAGAACCGCTGGCCGTGGAAAGCACAATATTCGTTTTATTCAAGTCGAGAAAATGGTATGAATAATTAAAACTATGATTTCTTCTTTCCATTTCCAGGTATGTATCATCGATTTGTGAAACGAGAAAGGCCCACCCCGAGCATTTATCCCAAATTCGACGGCTTACCTTAGGTAAATGAACTTATTTTCCGCGCTTGGGAGTGCGAAATTATACCGGAGTGAACACTTTTATTGCTAATTTTGTGCACTGTATGACCGAGCGCTCTCATGGTCGCGCTGATAAGCGCACTGTAGGTGTTAGCAATATCCGTGTGGTTTGGGTTCGAATCTCGGATTTCATGAACGGGAAGGGAGAGAAGGACGCGGTGATTCCCCTTTATTTAATCTCCATTACTGGATCTATGATAGGCAAAGTAAGAGAAGAAAGACTACGGGATTTGTTGCTCTAAAATAAAAAGAAGAATTGCGTTTATCATCTTTGTTTGACTTCTGAATCTACCAAATATATGGTGTGCGTGAAGTGAAAACACATTTTGAATATATATGTTATCGCCATGGCTCAAATTTGCATTGAGTTTGAAGAGGGAAGCGCCTGATTCAAAGGGTCACCCAGTCAGTTTCCCATGCTAGCCTAAAATACTTGTAGTCAACGGGGATGGTCACGTGTTTGGTTCGCGCCCCGAGTGCGACCATTTTCGCCATCTGTTGTGGACAAGCAGTCCACTGGTAACGTCGCACAACAACAGCAAAAGATGAGATTTGCAACAAAAAACAATACTTATAAGAGGAGATGGCAAAGGAATGATGCTGGGCGGAAAGGGAAGGAATCCATTTGGGTGGGTATTTCGTTGGTGTGGTGATGGTGGCTTGTGTTATGTGTACATTCTTTTTGTGCTACCGATCGGGCTGGAACTATTGAAGCAAAGTTTTCGGCATGCCGATGGGGGAAGGATAGACCAAAAAGGAGAAGGTTTCGTTGCGCCGCAGCGCATCGCTGGCAGCGAGAACGGCACGGCACAGGAGGGTGAGGGCATTGTAGCCGGGGGGAGTAATATAACGGAATAAATATGCTTTATGTACGTATGGCTGCCGAGGAGGAGGAGGTGGCAGCCTTATGTGCAGAAAAGTGCTACACTTTTTACCCAGCCGCAGCGTTCTCGGCCACCCGCTCTAGAGAGTTGCCATTTGAGGAGGAACGTGCCGGAGCGATAGAGAGTGGGAAGAAGATAAAAGATAATGCGGGTGAGGTGGTGTAGTGGAGCAGAGTGTGACGTCGTGGGGGAAAAGCGGCCAAAAGAATAAACAGCAAAGCGAGAAAGGGAGGCAAAATGAGGGCAAAAGAAGGTAAAAAATGAAAAGGACAGAAGAAAAAAAAACACACAACTCCCTCAGCTGCACACTGGTTTTGTACCAATTTTTTCCCAAACGATTGCCAGCCTTTTGTGTGCTGCAACAAAAAAATCCGTACGCATTCGCGGGCATCTTCCAATGAAAAACCATTCTGGTTCACTATTTTCCCTGCTGGCGCTGCTGCCGCCTGCTACTGCTTTCGTTTCTCCCTTTACACACCCTCTGTTGCTCTTGTTGGTGGGCGCTTTCTTTTCTCACTCGTGCCGTGCCCGCCGGCCAGCATCATTATGTGGTAGGGTTTCTTCAATGGATTTATTTTTAAAATTGTCGCTCCGGTGTTAGTTCGCCATGTTTGGTTAGATGTTTTTGTTTTTTTGTTAAAATAGTTTGCGCCTTTCCGTTACATAAAGCTTTCCACTGCACGGGTATATGTATTTGCGGGAGGAGCCGGTTCTGTGCTGCACTGCTGCAAGCCCTAGGAAGGAGGTACAGCTCTGGCTGCCCCGAAACGAAGGTAATGCAGGTGAAGATGCAAAGAAACGGTAAACAATGTAAAAGGGGGGGGGGGGGGGAATGCAAAGGAAGGGTGTGTCTATTTTCTTTCACTTCTCTAGCAGTGGAAGAACGTAGCCTATGTTCAGATGGAAGCATCGCTAGGAGTTGGCCCTTTTCTTTGCTTCTGTTACGAGAACGAATTTGCTCTCGAATAATTTGAGCTGGATGCTGCACATAAAAATGGGTGTTTTGCACACAAAAAATACATATTGTAAACATGTTTTTTTAATGAATTTTCCGGAACTAGTGTGGTGCAATTTAATGGTAAAAATCCTGGTCACGGCACCAACACCATGGGGCGAAGTTCGTACCAGAAGAAAGCATTTCATGTAGAATTACATGCAAAAGTGTTTTTTTTGTGAATTTCCGGAACTAGTGTGGTGCAATTTAATGGTAAAAATCCTGGTCACGGCACCAATATCATGGGTAGTTTGTACCAGAAGAAAGCATTTCATGTATTTCATGTAGAATTAAATGCATTTTTTTTTGGGAATTTTCGGGAACAAGTGTGGTGCAATTTAATGGTAAATATCCTGGTCACGGCACCAACACCATGGGTAAGCTCGTACCAGAAGAAAGCATTTCATGTATTCGTGTGCTTTTTGTTGTTGTCATTACTTAATTGAACACGGAGCGAAAGTAAATAGTGTGCAGCGCCGCACTTATCATCACCATTTTCACCGCCACTCCCCTCTCCCCCACCACCGTGCGTTCTTTCTGTTGCGTTTGCGTCTGCCAAGGTTCGCTTGTTGCACCATCGCGCGCTGCGTGCTGCACTACTGTGTACGCGATCGTGTACCCCGCCGTGCCATGTGTACTGCATTTATATATCTAGGTCTCGGTGCAGACAAGACTCTGCCCCCTTACCGAGACACACACACACACACACACACACACACACACACACACACACACACAGAAACACGCAGACATGTGGACGTCTAGCAGCCTGCCCCATTCTCCGGCCAGTGCATAATCTGCGTGTCGTCGCGGTGTGGTCGCGTGCGCTGTGCATTGTCAATCTTGTCTGCCGAACTTCCCACCCGAAACGCATCCTCCCCTCCTGGTGCAGCTGGGCTGCTGCATGTATCATCGGGTGACTTGCGGGCAGCGAGATGGAAATAGAGCGAGAGATAGAGAGAAACAGCAGGAGCAAGAGCAATATGTGTGTGGGCATGCCGTTGCAGCCATTCGATGCCTAATTCAATTCGCCCTTTGCACGATGGAATCTGATATAAATAACCCTCAGGGAAGGGGAGGAGGAGGAGGAGGAGTGGTGAACGGTCGAAGCAGACACTGCGTGTGTCTGTGCGTCACGGCGTGCGTCTATGTACAACCGAATGTGGCTGCCGCGCTTTTGTCCTTTCCCGGGGTTTTGCGTTTGCGGGTGGCGAACGCACACTTTCCTCCGATGCACTCGCAATGCGGCTGCAGTGAGTGCATCCGAAGCATACAGAAGCAGTTGAGGGAAAAAAATCCACCCCCTCCCCTCCACGCACACACAGGCCATGAGCAAAAGTGGTTCTTTCTCACACTCTCTCACACTATTGCCGGCGATGCCTTGCCGGGGGACGACGAACTGCCGCGAAACCAACCGCGCTTGGTCAACCGGTTGGGCAAATCGGGTTGCTCGTGGTTCGTCGCGAGCCTGCCGAACGCCGCCAGCGAACAGATCGCTGTGCCTCCGTTTTTCTCCGCTTCCTCCCTCTTAGCCCGGTTGCGGGGGGTTTTGGTGCACTCGATGCATTTCCCTGGGAAACTGTCTCACAATTGGGGGATGGGATGGGGACGGCGAGATGTTGAGAGAGGTTGCGGTGCACGGTGTGTGGATCTCCTCCTGGCCGAGTTCTGCGCATACAACGGTGCTTTGCCAACGCCAGACCGCGCTCGCGTTGGTCGATTTCGCTGCCAATTGCAAACAAATGCACCAGGCAGTTTCTGTGTATGTGTGTGTGTGTGTGTGCATAATGAAACGGTAGTATTAGTTAGCCGGATGTTGTCTTTACTGGGGCGCAACAAACCCGCTGCCCGCCGGGAAGGGGTAGTTTGCACTAGCAGAGTAACTAGGCGTTCGGGAAAAAGCCAACTAATTGGAACGCTGCGAAACCACGTCTCCTACCGCCCATGGTTCAGGTGCTCATCACAGATCACTGTGTGATCGATCTGAGCGTCCGGGAGGAGGGCTTTGGGAGGTTATGAGCCTCTGTGTCCTGCAAATTCCCGTGCAGGATCTGCCCGGGCGGCCCATACTGCTCTGGGCCCAACGGATCTTGCGTGAGGCGGCAAATGCCCGTGGAGAAAGGGGCGTCAAAAACTGGTCAAGTACTTGATGGGTTGGTGGGTAGGGGACATCTGGAGGCCCCCAAACACGCCTGGGCAGTTGTCCGGGATTGCGTCCTTGCTCTCTGCGCCGCGGGGCGTTATATTGAACAGAAAGGGATAACACAGCGATGCATAATATATAGGAATATATAGGAAGCAAAACATGGTTAGATGTTTGTAACGGAAAGCACACCGACGTCTCGTGCCTGAAGAACGGTGGCTAGAAGTAGATAGAGAGAAGAAGAGAGACAGTGAGAGAAAGATAAGGAGAGTAAATTTTTGTAACCGAGACCAACGCTAACGCCAAAGCATCGTGGTTTGGAGGCTGCTGCAGAAGTGTTTGTGTGTGTGTGTGTTTTTTTTTTGGAGTTGGGAGGGACCTGTAATCGAGATAGGTTAGCTTGTGCCTCATTGTCTCGCCATCAGCCAATAACAACTCCCTTTCCAAACGTACGAGGCGCACCACTGGTTGAGGTTCTTTGTTCTGATGATCCATAGAAACAACAGCGCCAACGACTTCAGAGGCATCTGACTTTTTCCCATTGCAATTTGCTAAAATGTTATCGCTACCAAAACGCCCAAAACCAAACCCTGACTGTTGGCTGTAAGATTTTGGCTTTGGCTCTGTTTGGATTTAAACCCAACAATAAGCGAACGTTTTGCGACGGGTCGCCGTGGCTAAGTCGGCTAGCGCATCGCTACCTGTCGGTGCAGGTCGTGGTCAATGTTCGACCATTGATCCCCCGTCGGATGATGGGATGTGCTTCTCACACTTCTCCGATTCCTGCTGGAATTGGATTGGAGGTCGAGACAGCACAGCACCACCTCCTGCTGCTGTTCCGTGTGTATGTGCGTTCTTGTACGAGCGCTCTCGCGAGAGAGAGAGAGGAAGAGAGAAGAGAGTGCATGGTTCTGCTGCTGCCTCCGTACACTTCTCTCAAACATTTCTTTCTCCACACCTTTCGATTTCAGCGCGTCAGCTGTGGTGTGTACATCGCTGCGCGCGCTCTCACTTGGTACCTTGATACGATGCGGGGGGGCTCTCTAGTATTAGTGAGTCTTGCTGTTGTGCGAAGGAACGCGCACGCCAGACTTGTGTGTCCGGCATGGGCTCTCTCTCTGCCGCTTTTCCGTCACCGTACTTAGTTCGGTTTACCTTTCGGGGTGCATAAAACAAGAAAGAGTTGTGTGAAGTGTTGCGATTCGATTCGAGAGCGGCGAGAAATTAGTGGATGACAGCTTGGCGGCTTCCCCTCGAGTGGTGAATGTGAGTAGGTGACGCCTACAGTGAGGGAGGGAGGCGACAAATTGCGTGCGTGCGTTATGTCATGTTTGCAGGGAAGCGATATGCTCGATTGTTTTTACTGTTGCCGAGAATACAGAATATGTCAGCGCTAGCGCTGAACCCGTTTCCATTGCGATGAGAGGCTTGGTATTAGCTAATAGAAAAGGTGTTTTTTTTTGCCAAGGAATAAGGGAATAAGGGTAATCAGCGTGGCGACAGAGTCATCTAGCCAAGGTCAGAGCCACCAAATGGCAGCCAAAACACACATACAGAGGCGTGGGCAAAAAGTGTAAAGGGCCAACATTGATTAGCCTCGTCGTGTGTGGTGCTGTTTTATTGCCTACGTTGCTTCAGATCTCCCGGTGCTCGTAGTCTCACAATGCCGTTTGGTGTAATCACTGTTGCGAAACAAACATACCAACCAGGCAAGAGTAGTGTCGGAGGGTAAAAGCCAATCCAACACAGTGCGCTCTTATCATGGGCAGAAAAGAAAGATCCCGTAGGCACACCAGGCAAACCGCACAAAATGTATGACCTCAGTGTTTTCAGTCTATCACAACAGCCAAGAATAGTATATAGCAGCAAAATTAAAAAAAAAAAAAATGGCTAGTTTTCATGTTATGAACTTGCGGAAAGAGATGTCAAAAGCGGTGTACTCTCTGGTGAGTACTCACCGCAGTACGCTGTTTGTTGGGCTTTTGAAGAGTATGCGCGCAGCGTTCGCGACGGTTGCTAGAAAGAAGGGAGAGAAGTGGCTGAAGATGCTTTCTACACTTTAAACCAACCAAAGAAAAAACATGCACAGAGTTTGCGGCGGCTTGAAATGTAACAAAGGAAAGGTGTAGGTGCACATTTCCAGGGCAAAAGCAAATCTGCCCTTAGATTCTGGGGATATTCCTGGGGCGTTTTCAGGCAATTTTGACTGTTACATTAGTTTTAGAGCTTCCAAGCACAGTTTGAAGAGTTGACGAATATCTGGAATATGTATGTTTGTAATTTAACGTAATGAATCGTGAACTGTAAAGTTTCATGAATCATTGGAGAATCTAGATTCTTCAAAAAGTCACGAGTCTCTAAACAGTCTACGCAGTCTACGCATGAATATCTACGCATTCTTGAATCATTAATGAGTCAACTCTTTCTGACGTCATGATTCATGACTCTATACAGGCTAAACAAACTTTTGAGTTATAAAAACCTGAATCTTTCAGATTTTTGAAGAATCTTTGAAGAATCGTTTATCTCTCAACATTGCGAACTCATTGGATTCACTTGGAAGATTCCTTCAATCTGTGACTGAAAGTGTGACCCATGTTTAATGAATGTTCCAACCCTCATAAAAGCTTCCATTGCAAAGAAATTGCCTCTCCTCGGTTCGTTCGTAGCCACTTGCACTTTAAATGCACACAATATCTGCGCCCCAATGCTGCTATTAGCGGCGAGAACCGAGCGCAAATCGTGTTTGGTTCGCTTACCAACCGTCACCACCCGCGTGTGTGTGTGTGTGTGTGTGTGTGTATCCTAGATTGGGGTGCTCTCTTACCGTGCCACGAGGTCAACTACTTTACGCAAAAAGGGGGGCGAGTTTGGACGAAAGAAACAGACAGCTCGAGAGAGAGAGAGAGAGAGAGAGATAATGGAAAAGCGATTTTTTTATAGGAACCAAGGGTAGACAATCGAGAGCGGGAAAGGGATGACAAAATAGAGAGAGAGAGAGAACGTGCTCGAGACAGCGACAGCAGCAGAGTGTGGTGGCGCTAATGTGAACGAACAGTTGGTTTAAGCGAACAGCAGCAGCAACTGTTTGAAAATCCGTGTTTCGCCCCGTGTTGATTGGAAACGCGCGTGTGCACACAGCAGTCGCACAGAAGCGCGGCGTTGCATGAAACGGAAAATTGAGAAAAAGAGAGAGAGAGAGAGAGAGAACCCCTTGATAAGAATTGAGTGTTCGGAAAAGGGAAGAAGGGTGTCTAACAACCTATCTCCTTTTGCTCTAGCAGCTGTTTTTGCCGAACTCTGCCAGAGTTAATGCGTGCGACTCCATCACCACCACCTAGGCAAGGGTGGGGCACTCACGACTGTTGGGGGGTGCAGGGCTCTTAATTATGTGAGAGACACGCAACTCTACCCCACCGACACCACACGGCGTTGGCAGATTGGTTGCCTTCTAATGAGTCATTTGACATTTTAGTGCCGCTTGTACACAAAGATCAGTTGTAAAGAGTGTGTGTTATGGTTTCTTAACAGCGATCAGATGCCACTGAAACAGGGAAGGTACAAACAGGGACAGACAGGGGCATTCGAGCTAAGGCTGCATCGAACGTGTTGCGTTGGCAAGGCGGTTTCTTGCACAGATAGGCCTGTCTTTGTCTTGTACTTTCGGCACCGGAGGAGTCCTGCGGACGGTCGTCCGTGATAAGATTGCGCTGTGTGTGTGTGTGTGTGGCTGAGAGAGTGTCCACCGGTGGCACTCACCCCGTGAAAAAGGGATGCGTTCACCGCCAACCGCTGACTGCATTTCCTTTTACTAACAGGCGCCTCCCTTTGTCTTCCCCACGGTTTCGGGTGGCTTTTTGAGCTCGAATGGGTTCATCTCTATGCTCCACATTATTGCATAGCGACACTGCCTGTCGTCTCTTTGTGTGTGTGTGTTGTTGCGATGAGGTTGAAGCGAAAAGCGCAAATCGAAGGGTGAAAGCAGCTCGTTCGTTGCCCATCGATCTGAAGACGATCGATAGCAACGTAGCCGCGCGATGTTTTTTTTTTTTTTTTTTTTTTTGGGGGGGGAGGCGTGGGACACAAATCGAGCATCCGGTGTGTGCCACTGTCGCTGGTTTGGTGCAGTGTACTTTCACCTAACCTCTCCCTCGGTGCCGGTCAAATATGTCGCCTCGCTCGTGTAACGTACCGCGTCAGTGAGTGCATGCAACCGGTCTAGGCTCGCGCGTCCGTTCCTCGCTTATCATCTCGTGATATGGCCGTTAGTGAGCGGCTGGTTGTATTTCCTCCTGTCTTGTGGTTCACTTTGTGTGGGAAGACAATGTTAACCACAAAAAAGTTCCACTTTGGATGGACCGCTACTTTCGGCGTCAAGAAAAAAAAAAAAAAGGAATGCACGCAGACGACGAACTCTCCCCTCCCCCGACTCTTTGCGCTAGAATGCGCCGTATGCAAATTGCTGCGATGCACACTTTTCCGAAACATTATTATGTACAATGACCTTCCACACAAAACCCTACGGGAGTGTAGCTGGCACTCAAAATGGCGCGTTATCCATTTGGCCTGGCTGTGTTACGGTTTCTGTCTTGCTCGGTTCTTTCTCCAATTTCGCTTGCAATGGACGGATATGCAGCAGGTTTCCCTGAGCCGCCCCGTTGAATATCGACAGCTCGCTCGCCCCGTTGCTTTGCTTATGTTCAGCGTTTGGTTTTTTCTTTCTTCTCCTCTCTACTTTCCTCTTTGCTCTTTGCAAGGTGTGTTGGCTATCCCCCAATACATTAAACCCTCCTCGCGCACGGTCGCCATTTTATTGCCATTTTAATTAGAGTGTTGTGTGGTATGCTCTTCGCCCCGTGGTGTGTATTTGTTCGCTGTGGTTTTTGTTCCGCAGAGTGGGCACTGCTGTTGTTAGCCGTTTCATACGCGTTCTAGCGAACGGAAATGCGAATTCCAATTGGACCTTTAGCAACCTGTGACACGAGGATTTTTCTTATTGGGTTTTCTTGCGGCGGACCCCTGTAAAAACGTTCGTCGCTTCTTACTGCCCCAATGCGGGAGTTTAGGGAAGAATGCTTTTAAATGGGGGGGGGGGGGGAGGGAGGGAGCGGGGGAGGGGGTTCAGGGCGCGCTCGGATTAAATCATCATCGTTCTATCGCGATGAACGGGTGACGCGTGCAGGATTTTTTTTTTTGTGTTAAACAAATCCCTCACAAACTGTCAGTAGTATGTATGTGTGAGTGCATTAGTACTGGGAACTGTTTTGTTTGTGTGTGTGTGTGTGTGTATGTGCAGTGAGTGGCAGCAGTAGGGGAAGACTTTTCTACTCAATTTTCCTCTTTGGTTTCGCGCGGGGTTCGTCGCTTGCACATTCAACATCATCTTCCTCCTCCCCCCCCCCTTTCCCGGAGAAGGGAAGAGCAACCTGTGTGAGAGGCGATGGAGGGATCTCACACAGAGCCACCCCACTGGGACGTGGTTGGTGGCATGATAGCATTGCGTCAAGACCGGCAAACACTCTCAACCCCCCCCCCCTCCACCAGCCCCCTCCCTGAGTGTGTGTGAGAGAGAGAGAGAGAGAGAGAGTGGTGCGTGCCGTGTGACGGTCGGGCGAGAATAGATTGGTGAGCGAGAGTGTCTGTGAAACATCTGAGAAGACATGAATGAAAGGTCGCAAAACCCTCTCATTCCCCCCCCCCCACTCTATGCGGGTTAGTGTCTTTGGCGGTGAGTTGAGCAAACTGTTCCCCTGGAATCTCTTTTTCTCTCTCTAAGTTTTGGTTTTTTTTATGCTCTATATATCGCTCTCTCTCTCTCTGTCTCTTTTCTTTCTATCTCTCTCTGCCTCTCTCTCTCTTTCTTCACTCGCACTAAGCAGTAAAGAATCGGATTGAAGTGTTGAAAGGGGTGGGTGGTCTGGTAGTAGCCCGCCCGTGTAGACACTGGCACTGGTTGTTGGTCCGCCTCGGAACGACGGTGCATCATTCGGTGTTCGGGCGTTCGCGACATGCGATCGCGAGGTGCTTCCGCGTCTGTGTGTGTGTGTGTGTGCGTGTGTCCGTGTGGCTCGGTGTTTTTTTACAAACGCTATACGGCCGCATTCCGTGGTCATCCCGTATCCCGGCAGGCTCGGGATGGCGTAGGACAGCGCCAGCACCCGTGTGTAGTCTTCGCACTTTGATAAGGGCCCAAAGGGCCCCGCGTTCGGTCGTCGGATGGTAGAGAGACGGTGAAGACGAAGCGCCTACACACAACCGCGCTGCGACTCCCTCCCGCACATCGGCATACAGAGCCGTTCGCGCTGGGGCGTTCAGATTCGCCTGTGATTAGCTGCGGCGAGCGTTTCTTGTGTGTGTGCATGGACCTCAGCCAAACGCAGGTGTGCGAGAAAAAGTGCGGCAGAGGTGTGTGGGGCCTACAGCAACCTCGGGTTGAGACACAGTGTAGATTTAGGGGGAGGGCAGCAGTTTTGCAAGAGGAAATTGTCTCCGGGTTTCTCGCCTGTGCGTGCTGCGGGCCAGATCAACTTTTTGGAGCGTTGGGGAAAACCTGTGTAGGGGGCGTCCGCGCGAATGCGTCCTCAACCATCTTCTGTTATCGGGCCAGTGTTCAACTATCAAACGGCAGCAGCAGCAGCAGCAGCAGCAGCCAGTAGCGGTCCTAACGTCGGTCAAGAAACAAGAGTGCGCCTGGTGCGTGTTTGTGGTTCTGTGTTTGTGAGTGCGTGCGTGTGAGTGACAGATAGGAGTAGAGCTACCACCCCTTTAGGGCTAGATAGGCAAATAGGTGGTGTTGGTGTATGTGTTTTTCGGTTTGCAAACGGTTGAATGTGGGGGGCACATGCGAACAGAGAGAGAGGGTCAGCGGTCGTCGGCACAGCGATCAAATCCCACCACCCAGCTAGTCTGCTTCAATGAAGAACAAGCAACAGCAACCATCGCCACCAAAGAAGCAGAAGAAGCAGCAGCAGCAGCAGCAAACGCAGCGCCAAGAACAACTGGAGCAGCAGCAGCAGCAGCAGCAGGCACAACAGCGCTCATCACCATCACGCTACTATCAGCAACAGTATCAAGAACCGCTGCCAAAGAGAAGCTTGGACGATATCATGCTGAGCTCGTACTACATCTATGTGAGTAGTCAATGGAAGGGATGGGGTGAATAGTGAGTGAGTGAAACAGCGATGACAGTGCTCTATTTTCACCATTTTGTTGGTCGGTTTGTTGCTGTGTGTCCTCTAAGAAATCCTCCTGCAAATAGTGGTCGCACTCTCCATTGCGCTAAACAAAAAAGGCAAGAGTGAAAGAGAGGGAGAGAGTGAGAGAGCGAGAAAAGGGAGAAAGGGACAAAGACAGCCGTAGCATGGGGTGTTTGAATGGTCGCGGTTGCTTACCTGCGTGCTTTTGAAAATCGGGGGTAACAAGATCGATTACGCAGCGGGCTTTGCTGGTTTGGGCAGGGGGGGGGGGGGCGCAGGAGGGGGATTCAATCACGCAACAAGCCAGTGGAGGGTTGGGGGGGGTTAGCGGACGATAAGAATAGATTTTTGCGGCTGAAACAACAGTCTCGCGGTGGGCTGTGTTGTTAGCAAAACACGCAGAGACTCAAACGCGTCACAAGCGACGGGGGGGCGAGAGAGAGAGCGAGAGCGATGGGTTGGGAGGCAAGCACTGTGTCGATCGAGGTATTTTTGCGAGGAATGTGAAATCACTGCGTGTGTGCGTGTGCGTGTGTGTGTGTGCGGTAGGGGTAGAAGCGTGTGTTGTCCCGTCGACTTGGTTGGGGACTTGGTCGTCAAACCATTCATGCAATCTCCATTTTTTCTTCTCTCTCTCTCTCTTTCTCGAAGCAGCGGCTAACCACCCGCAAGATGATGGGGTCGCACAGGGGGCCATCATCGACCTGGTCGGGTGTGTGTGTGTGTGTTTTTTTTTTTTTGTGCGTTGGAGACCGGCTGTGGCCGGAGTGGAGAAATAAATCAAATAAGGGTGGCTGAACGGGGGATCATCGCGTGCGAAGAGAAGCGATTGTTTCTCTCTTACTTACACTGTATATATATATTCCGCTCTCTTTCTCTCTCTCTCTCTCTCTCTTTCTCGCATGTACGGGGGTCATTATAGTTTTGCTGTTTTGTTTTGGTGTGTTTTCGTGCCTTGTTGTTGGTACGGCGGTCTGCATTTGATGTGCCCTCTCCCCCTCCACCCTTTGGGTGGTGGGTGTGTTGGTGGTGGTTGTGGGAGCGGCTGCGGCGGCGGTACACTGGAATATTCCACTCGAACCGTTAGTAACCAGTGTGACATAGAGGCGGAGGTTAGCAAGGGGAAAAAGCTATTTAGGCCCGGATACTGACGATCCGTCACGCTTTTGATGCACGTCTGTGCTATAGAGAGAGAGAGAGAGAGAGACAGAGAGACAGAGAGCTGGAAGAAGGGCAGAAGGACAACAAGTTGTAGTGCCGCCACGGGGGATCAGATCATCTTCGTGCGTGCTTCCACTCGTGTCTCATGGAAAAATGGCCCTCCGTTTCTGGAACGTTTTGAATTTGCTGAGAGATGCGCCAATCTCCGCGAATTCTTGGATGCTCCAACAACTTCCGAGCGATAGGCGCTAGCGGATGATGCTTGTTAGTGCTTGTTGCGGAAGTGGCAATAGAAAGAGAGCAAAGAGAGTGTTCCGAAACACACAAACACACACATACACCACTGGTCGGTAAGCCGGACAGTGAAGTTTCGCTTCGCTACCAGGTGTAAAACAATGTAGTCTTCCTACACTGTCCAAAAATAGGACCTAAAGGCAAATAAGGTGGGCAGTGACACACCATCCATACCACCACCACCACCACCACCACCACCACCACCACTGCCACTGCCAACTGTTCCACTCATCTCATCTGCCCTTCTCTTCACTCGGGTCCTTGGGTCGCTGGGTGTTGTGTATGATTCGAGCTTCAGGCACCTTCCCGTATCGTCTTCTATCGGCACAAACGGCGCTCTTTGTCGCTCTGACGTCAGCGATGGTAGTGTCGCGTGGGCTGACTGTGTGCGTGCGTGTGTGGTATGACTAAGGGCGGACGGCGATATTCAATTAGGAATGGTGGCGCACAAGAAGCAACCAAAAGCGGACGTCAGCGAAATTCGCAGTACAACAGAAGCGTTTGGGGTGCATGGTTTTGAGGGAAGTCTTATGCGCTTAGACGAGAAAAGTTATTAGCTCCCGTTCCTCTCCGCAGGCATAGAATATCGTGTGGAGGAAAGCAGATGGGAGGCGGCACCACATTACCAGCAACATGGAGGCGAAAGCTCCCACTCCAGCGTATCCGTTATCGAGCAACGGGAGCATCCAGGTTTTCCCTACCTCCCGCTGTAAACGAGCTCGGACTGGCAAACTCTAGAGTCTAGACACTCTAGCAGAAGATTGCTATAGTCCCGTTGCTTTTGGGATGTAGCGCACACATATATTAGGTGCCTGTAGGTTGTCGAAAGTGTGAAATGATTCAAAAATGAAAAGTCTGGTGAAATTTTTCAAAAATTTTTTTGGAAGGCTTTCCAGTGCCCCAATTCTACACGTCTATGATGTTCTGGGCATGATGACTCGCATCCTTTGAACGACGACCCTACCACACATCCTGCCAGAGTTCTCGCCCGGCGCGAGCTGTCAACTCGTTTGCTGGAAAAGAGAGAGAGTTCGTCGGGCTTTTGTGTTTGTGAGGCGCATCCGTTTTTTTTCTTTTTTGTTTTGCTCTAAGGAGAGATTCACCGCCGCGTAGGTGCTGCGGAAAAGTCTCCAGAGTCCGTGTGCGCAAGGCTCTGTCTGTGTGTGTGTGTGTGTGTGTTCTTGGGCTTTTAAATCGCGAAAAGCCATCACCACGCACCCGCCCGTCCGTCCCAGCCTCGGACCGAGGCGGAACGGACCAATACCTTGCCAGACGATGGTCATCGGGCCTTTGTGGTAAGGCTTTGCGTGTCCGTATGTGTGTGTGTGTGTGTGTGTGTGTGCGTTGCGGGAGGGGGCTTTTAATAACTGCACTTGCAGCAGTACACGAGCCACGTACCCCGTGTACACCCGAGTGCGCATGGCTGTGTGGTGCCTCAACGGTGTCGGTGGGTGCCTACAGCAGCCTTGCTCTTCCTTTCCCGCTCTGGCACCCTTCCGCCTATACCACTGGGCTGCAACTTTCCGAGGCCTAGTTTGATTGTAGACAAAACGAGCTTTTCCATCGAATTGTGGGTGGTTGGGTGGAGTGGGGGGGGTTGGGGAAGGGGGGCATGGCTCTGGGAGTTGAAGTATTGCGGCGGCCATTAGCGAATGTCGGTGGGGATGGATGGGTGAATACAAGGGCTCGCAAACAGCCGATCACACAGACACGCACACATTCACACATACACATATATAAACACATCCCCATTGTTGGGTGGTGAATCGCGGCTAGATCGAAAGCGCTTTGTGAGGGGAAGGGGGGGGGAGGGGGGGGTTTGGGGGAGTGTTGGGTGGACTTCACTGAAAGCCTAATCACATATGCGCTCGAAACAGACGTAGGGATGGAGAGGGATGGTGATGGGGATGAATCTACGTCCGTCATCCGCCCCTACACCCCCCCCACCTCCCTCCCCTCTTTACCCTCCTTGAGATTTTCCCGTTTTTCACCTTCTTTCCGGCTATATGCTTTACACTTCCACCTCAACCTCCTCTACCTAACCACCCCCCTCCCACCCACATCCCTCCCATCTTCCCTGTTCGGGGCTTTTGGTACATATTTCATCGACGTGCGGCCTCTTCTATCGCTTGTCGCGCCCGGTTTTGTGTGAAATGTGTTCTTGCTCTCCAACCACCCTTCCCCCCCCCTTCTTCCTCTTCCTCATCCACCCATTCCGCTGCCCGCTCGTTGTGCGTTCGGCTCTCGGGGTTTTTAGAGTAGCGGTTTTTGTGTGCCCGGCGAACGCAAAATCAGGGCTGCTTTAGTGTGTGAAAAGACTGAGAGAAAGAGAGAGAGAGAGAGAGAGAGAGAGAAAGAGCGAGCAAGCGAGAGCGCGCGTGAACAACGGGGGAAACAAGGGAAACAAGATTTTGTGGATCATCCCAGTCTCCTCCGTGTCGGCTGTGTGCCTCCGGTTTCTCACGGGTTTCGTTGCGCTCCACCAGCCCCACCACCACACACCAACAACCCCTCCCAGGTCCACTCTTCTACTGCTGCTGCTGCTGCTCCTGTTGCCCTGGTAAAAATGGTGCCCGAGCCCCCGGGATCACGACGGTCGTGCCTGGGCGGCTTTGCATGAGATTGGGTTTGGAGCAAAACGGTGCACCGCGGTCCTCTTCTAGCCGCTGCCCAATTCATCTGCTATTATGTTCGCTCTCCTTCTTACGCACGGTTGCAATGGTCTTTCGCTATCTCTCTCTATCTTTATTTCTCTCTCTCTCTCCCTCTCTCCAGCGAGTGAATTATAAAGTGTGGTTATCGGTTCTTGTACCTGCCCTTTAGTGGTGTGTGACCGTCCGAAACCGCCAATCCCTTCTCCCCGCGGGCTCATCCATTTTGGAAAGTGAGGACGGAACGAAAGGGGAGGGAGGGGGCATATGATTTTGCATCGGCGGCAAGCGACCGTTCGAACGAGAAAACTAAGCACAAGAAAGGAAACTGTCTAAAGGGTGGGGGGGGGGAGGGCGGTTGTGTTGGAGGAAGTTGATGGAGAAGTAAGAAAAAAAAAAAAAACACTCGGCCAAACCGAAAAGAGAAAGAGCGTAAATACCTTTCATTTCCGAACCCTCAGCCAGCGAGCTTTTTAAGGCATCGCTCGGCTAGAGATGGGTATCTGGCAATCAGACTCATGAATTGAAATGAATCTTCAAAGAGGATCAATACTCTTGAATCTGCAATGTTGTTGTTGTTGTTGTTTTACAGAGGCTTTGGAACTCGTGGGTCTCCATCTTAAATGTTTCAGGTGCATGCTTCGTCAAAGATTCACCATCTCTTAAGATTCTTGAATCTGAAAAGAGCCATGTCTCTGAAAGTATGTCAAACGAGTCATGCATCTCAAAAGAGTCATGCATCTCAAGCGAGTCATGTATCTCACAAGATGCATCTCAAGCGAGTCATGAATCTTAAAAGAGTCCTTGATGTCAAAAGAGTCATGCATCTCAAAAGATTCATTAATTTCAAAAGTGACCTGAATATCAAAAGTGTGATTTTCAAAAGATTCATGAATTTCAAAGGAATCACATTGGATCCCTTCGTCAGTGGAATGGTTACTGCAAACGTGAAGTCTTCAGAGATTTGATGATGTTTTCAAAATCATGTATCTTTGGATAATTGATTCGTGATTCAAATCACTAATAACAGAAGATTCGCATGAATGAATCCTGTAGCAAGCTTTTGGTTGTGTGAATCTTTAAAGAAGAAAAAATCTCACTAGAATGAATCCTTACGAAACATTTTTGTTGAAAGAATCATTAGGAATGATGCATATTAAATAATCTTTACATGGAATAAGAAAGTTTCATGTGATTTGAATTTGTAAGAAAGATCTTTGAAGTTTATTGCTACTTTTCATACCGTTGCTATTTTCATCTTCTTGGAGCCTGTTAGCGGCGGTGCCTGCTCGAAGAAAGACGGAGGTAAAGGAAGAGAGTGAGAGAGAGTCTGGACGATTTGAGGCTTGGTGATAGAGTGAAGGCCTGCGAATACAGCAAACACTCAACACGAGAAGGAGGGACACACCACAAAGGTTCGTTTGTGGAAAAGAGTGTCGCGATCCGCAGTCGAAGGAACGTATTGCCCGCACTCTCTCCATCTTCTCTTTCCCTTGGGCTTGCCGAAGGAAACTGGAGCTCACACCAACGATGTTTATAGCGAGAGAGCGAAAGAAAGGTCCACTTTATCCGTGGTAGCATGGTGTGTTTCTTCAAATCTGTAAACCGAGTGCGTGCGCGCGAGTGTGCGTGTGTCCGGGGTGCTGCTTTTAGGTACTACAGACTCCCCTTTTCGCTAGGACCTGCTAGTGTACTCTGCTCTTCCATAAGGCATGCTTTAGTGCTCTTTGTCCTCTGTGGTGTGGTTTGTGGCGTTGTTGCAGCATAGACTCGCACACGACTCCATACGCGGCAGAAATCTCATCTCGATGTGACCATTGTTTTGGGCGAGGGACACGAGTGTAGACTAACATGCGTTTTTGAGCAGGGTCACGAAGGGAAATGAGCATCATCCCACCTGCACGTTCTCTGACACACCACAAAACAGTCGAACCGAACAGTCCGTACCAATCTCTAGCTCCGGTAGGCGAACACACACACACACATACACACACGTTGCACAATTCTCAGTTTGTGCGTGTGAGTGTATAAAGGTTTGAATTAATTATTGTCGAGTCTCGATTCGCTGGCAACTTCCACCGGCAAACACGGTTTTTCGGTGGGTTGAGAGACGAAGGGAGTCGAAGAAGTGAGACGAAGTCGGATGGTGTTGCGGGAGCGCAGCGATGAATGTAATGAGACTATCCATGGGCTTTAGCTCCGATATTCGACCGTCCCTTCCCTTTCGCGTTTTGTTAGACGCGGGAGAAAGGGGGGAGGGTATGGAGAGGGAGAGGGAGGGGAGGGAATCCGAGTACCGACGGCACGGTGTTGGAAAACGGCAAAGACCCTTATTACCGAGGGCCGCCTTTTACGCTTACCGGAGAATTGGAAATTTGACATTCGCTTAGGCGCGTTGTGCTTCGCCCGTTGTGCACTGAACCGGGAAGAGGACCCCCCCCCGAGCATTTGTGTGAAAATGAAAGAGATACTCATGGTGATGCGATGGAGAGAAATAGAATAGAATAGAAATAGAAGGCAATAGGAAGGGAACGTGGCGCAGAAGCTGGAAGAAAGAGGCAATACAAACGCAATCCCCACGTCATTGCGAAAGTTGATCAGTGAGTTTTGGGTTTGGGTCATACAATTGTAAACAAACCCCGAACGTCACTATATAGCGCAATCTGTCAAACATGACAGCTGTCAAAGTTGTGCAGTTATCTATGTGTGTGCAAAAGTGTCGTTGGACAACATGACCTTTTACCAGTCGAGTCGATTGTGTGTGTATGCAAATGTTTGTCCACGCATGGTACAGGGGTGTCACTACTACTAATACACTCACGTGTGACGTAATTGCCGTACTTGTCATAGCCCAGGACGATTGTTGTGACAGTAGGCAAAAAAAAAAAAACGATTCCAGCGACCACCTTTCGAGAGATGTACACCGGCGTGTCTTTTCTCCCCAATCCAAGATGGCGGCTCACGGTGCTTGCTTAGGAGAAAGGTGGCAAGAAGAAGTAGCGTTGCATTGGTGTTTTTTTTTGTTGGTATTAAATTGTAGCCTCTCGGTGCGTTGTCTTCTATTGCCGCGCTCCAAGCGGATCAATAAACGAAAGGCCACAAAGGAAGGAGATGATTTGGAACTGTTTTCTCTCCTTCTCTGTTTCTTGTTTTCTCATGCGTGCTCTCTCTCTCTCACACACACACTCTTGGCTTGCCTTATCACAAGCCGCATTGTTGCACACCTGTATCATAACCTCACCTCAATAATGGTCTCGGACTGTCCTTGAACGATCAGCAAGCAGCAGCAGCAGCCGCCACCACCAACTTGCCCTCTTCCATCCTCATTTGCGCCTCTCGACATTGCGTTGCTGAAATATCCAGTTTTGTTTTTTTTACCATCCCCTATCTCCCCCTCCCCTTTCCCCTAAACGCAAGGGCTGTCCCGCGAGTGTGAGCACAGAGTCAAGGCAAAGCAAGCAAGCACGAGCAAGCATAAAAAAAAGGTCCATCTCAAATACGAAGGTGAAAATTCGCATAAATCAGACCCAGAGCACGGGCAGGCAGGTAGTAGTAGGCCGGGCCGGCCTGACGAAAGCGGGCCCCCGGTGTGTGGTGACTGGTTTTGCTGCTTTGGCAGTGTCAGTGTGCGCGTCCGTGTTTGTATGTCTCTAGATTCGGTGTGCACCGTAGGGAATTACGGACGCGCGCGGTCTCGCACACATACCACACGACGACCTCTGCTCCTGTTGCCTCCTGTCCTGAAGCTCGGAGGGGTTATTAATTTCTCTTCTGAACCCCCACCCCCCCCGCCCTTTCCCCTCCCTCAAACCATCTCTTTCTTCGCGTGATTTTGCGCGCACACATGAGACCTAACCCGAAAAATTGAAAACCCGAGGCCCCTGCCGGGGAAAAAGGGGGGCCCTTTTTCCGTTCAGGTTTGAAATCCGCCGTCTTTGGAGCAGCTTGTGTACTTCCTTCCTTTCTTCTCCTCCCTTCCCCACGCTTGGGACCTTTCCCCGGGGCCAGTAGGCGCCCGAAGAACCCTTTTTTTTGTTTTGTTCGGTGTGTATGTTTTTGGGGTTTATATTGCCTTGCCATCGATTTTTGTTTTCTGCTTCTTCTCACGGGCTTCTGGTTGGGCCACTTAGTGTATGTGTGCTGTGCTGTCTGTTTTCTGGTGTGGATTTTTTCGCTTTCAGCTCTTCGGTTCTCGATCCACCCGTCCTCCGTTTCTTCCCCAAAAAACTTTTGTAGTTTTTTTGTTGTTGTTGTTGGTTTGGTGCGTTGTTGTTGTTGTTGTTGTTGTTGTTGTTGTTGTTGTTGTTGTCTGCGTTTCTCACCCTTCCCTTCCTCGACCCCTCACCCCATTTGCCTCCCACTTCTTCCGCCTTCCCACTCGGAGTTGTGTGTGAGCTTATCGGTGCCGGTGCCGACGACCATTTGATCACGTGGATGTGTATGATGACTGCAGCATGAGCGGGGAGGGAGCGGGGAGGTTGAGGCATACAGAGAGCCAGATAGAGAGAGAGAGAAAGAAAGAGAAAGATAGAGAGAGAGAGAGTGGTAAGCACCGTAGAAAAGCGCCAGTGGTCGATGACGGCCATTTTGTGAGTGTGCTGTCGGTCGTGCCATTAGTTTGCCATTTTGCTACTGCTCCACTGCACGCCTCCACCTCACCCCTTTCGCCACCACCTCCACCCCGGGAACTCTCGCCACCTCGCCAGAGGGGGGGTGTTGTTGGGTGGATGTCTCGTGGAAGCCGTGTCATACCCGTGTCGAAACAGGCAGCAGCGAAGGAGAGCGAAGGGGGGGGGGGGGCGAGCGGGATGACTGAGGGGTGGGGGTGGTGCGATGTGCGGTAGAAATGGAACAGAAAATGACGCGCGCGCGCGTGTACACAAACTTCAAGCGAATAGCGTTTAATATTTATAGGTACGTGCCCGAGCACATACTATCTAAGCTTCGCCTTCTCCTTGCCCTATGCACCTTCCCCCTTTCCCAACCGCTTACCCGTTTGGGGGCCGCGCGGTAAACATGCTGCCTGCCCGTCGCGCTGTGTATCTCATGAGCCCGCGTGAGCCCCCCCCCCTCCCGCGTTTATCAACCCTCCTCCCATTAGCAAAGCAGGGTCGCGTTACCAGGGCGCGTTTTAACCTCTCCGTGTGCTCCTTCCCTCCCTCCCTGGTCCTGGTGACGAGATAAATTGTGTCTGTGTGTGTATGTGTATGTGTGTGGGATGCAGCGGTGGCTCCCTGGGCTGGCGGTGGGAAAGGGGGTAGAGAGGGGGGTGGGGGATTCACCCAAAACGTCCCCGCCCAACGTTCTCGGGCTGCTTTGGAACGCAAATAAATAAATTCTTGATAAACCCTAATATGGGAGTGGACAGAAGGGGAAGGCAGGGCTGGCAAAGGGGAATAAAATTATGGAAAGCGGCACACACACACCGCCTCTTTCTTCGATGCAAACCGGAGAGCTCAATTGGGTTCGTGTTGTGCATATTGACGCTAGAAATCGATGTGTCCGCCACTGTATGTGTGTGTGTGTGTGTGTCGGACATCGATCAATATGCCTCGTTTTTGCCTCTTTCAACAAGAAAGCGAGGGAATTCAAATGGTCTGTTCTTGCTTGTGATCGGGCTTAATAACGGTCGGTTAAGGGTCTAATAGGCTAATTTTTGTTGTTCGTAGCTCTTAACTCTCCGGCGCTGCTCCGGTTGACGATGGGATTGGTTGTCCATACCACCATCCCCCCCGAGGGGGGCGGGGGGGGGATGTTGTTGATGCTGCCCGCAACAAGAGATTCAATTGGTTGCGGAAAGACACGAAAAAGATAAACTAAAATCCCCGCACAAATCAAAGTGCTTTAAAGAGCGCCCTCTAGTGAGCGCAGACAGCAAGCAGTACTCTCTGTGTGGGCATCGATAAAATTCGATTTGAACCAACAAAAAGAAAAGAAAGAAAAGAAATAAAGACACCTTACTCTCAGAACACGGATAGAGCGCAGCAGGTTATATGTCTCTCTGTACGTGTTTTAAATAGCAAACAAATAGCAAGCAAGCAGTACTGTGAAAACAGAGGGCAGCAAAAAAAAATGGAAAGATTCAAGCAGACACGCAACTTAGAAACGGGAAAGAAAAAAAAAGAGGAAAATGTATGCGCTACACACACAGAGGGCCGGGACATTAGGGGTGCGAGGGTCACCAGCTGGAGAGAAGCACCGCTCGCACGAAAACACTCTGGTTGTTTTATTTTATTTTATTTTTATTTGTTTAGCTCTACCTGCTTGGTGTGGGCAGAAGATGGGCTGCAGATGGGAATGGCAGCAAAAAAAAAAAGCAAAAAAGGCAACAGTAAAAAAACGCCAAGATTTAAAAGCCCAAAAGCAATCGACCAACAGAGGCTCAGTTATAGACAGCAAAAAAAAAATGTATATATATATTACCATGGCCGCGCGCGCCGCACTCTGGAAAACATAAATACACACACACACACACACACACACACACACACACACACACACACACACACACACACACACACACACACACACACACACACACACACACACACACACACACACACACACACACACACACACACACACACACACATACAAGCAGACAGAAAAGCAGTAAGGGCAGAAAAAAAGGTGCTGTTGCCGCTTGGTGAACTGCTGAAAACGGACACGCCAAAACCAAAGAATGAGAAACCCATTCCAACCCACCTCGCCCCCTCTCAAATGCTCCTTGGGCAGCCATCTTTTCTCTCTCTTTTTCTCTCTCTTTCTCTCTCTCACACACACACACAGACACGCATCGTGAAGTGGTTGTTAGGTTTCACAAAAGAAAAGCCCGAACAGAGCGTTTTCTGCAGGTGGTGGACGGATATGTTCGTCCAGAGCGAAACAGGGTGGAAAGAAATTGCCCCTTCACCACGAACGAGCGCGCTCAATCTAGGTGGGTGATCGGGATCAACGTCAAAGCGGGAAGAGCAGTAGCGGAATTGCATATTTTGCGAGCTGCTTCGCTGTGTGTGTGTGTGTGTGGTGTACTTTATATTTCATTCTCATTTTCTTTGCCGCCGCTGTTTGGGACCTACACGCTTCATTGCCTGCATTTAGGGTAAGATTGGTGTGGGTTGGTGGCCACTGTACGCAATGAGAGAGCGAGAGAGAGAGAGAGAGAGACACAGAAGAGAAAGAGGTAGAGAGAGAGAGAGAGAGCGCGCGTGGAATGTTCGCCGGCAGTCCCCGCGGAGCATTGCTTTCATTCTATGGCTGTGTGTTCACTTTGCTGCATCCTCCATATTTGCTTTCTTTGCCAAATGGTTATACCGTTTTGGTGTGTCTCGGTGTGTATGTATGTATATGCTCATTCCCACCTCCCTTCCACTGGGCATGAAGCAATGAAGTGTGCGCTGCTGTGTGTGTGTGTGTTTGCCAAAATTGGTCAAAATTTGAGTGGCTTCCGCATTTTTTTTTTGTGTGTGTTATACATGCATACATTAAAATCGATACGGACGATCTGTGTCTAACGCAGTGGCTCGAGAAAGTAGCGAAAGCAGCGGTAGGGCAGGCCAGTCAGTAGCAAGTGCCCTGCTCTTCCCTCGCCCCCTTACGAGCGGTCCGTTTTGCTGGGTTTTTTCCCCTGTTTTCCGTGAGCGCTCCGGCATCCGTTGCTTTAAGGATATCACGCTGTGTATCCTTGGCATATTTGCTTTCTCTCTCTCTCTCTCTCTCTCGCTCTCTCTCTCTCTGCCCTTTTTTTCTAAAACGAAGGTGTATCCTTTCCATTTTTTTGTTATTAAAATAACTTCCAGCGGGAGCTAGGAGAGAGGTGCGCAATCGCTTCGTTTTTTTTTTTGGTGTGTGCAACTTGTGTGCTCCGTACTGTAACGTAACCGTAACGTGTGTGTATAACGCAACGTTACGCTGGGTTACTTGGGGAGTTTGGGAGATATCCTTTTCACATGTGCGCACATGTGTCATTTTCACAAAATGCGATGGAGCATTTTTGTTTTTTTTTTTAACTGAAAAAATGGTATGAAAATGATAGAAAGATGCGAATGTGTATCACACAGCGGTATCTCAGAAAAAATGTGTCCCTCAGTCAGTTTGTTTCGGCGAGAAAATCCCTGCACACATCACCTCTAGCATCTTACCAGCAATCCTTGTGTGTCGCCTTACAGGGTTTTCCAGGGGTTCTCATAGTTGTGGGCCACTTCATCAACTCTTTCTTATGGGAAATGAACCTCATATGATGGTAATTGGAGTCTATGGCACCCTTTTTGGACAGACTGCTTGGAAATTCCTATTGGATTTGTCCAACAAGGATGCTATAGAATCCCATTCCCTTTACATTAAGTTCATTTCACTTAAGAAAAGGGTCAATAAAGTGTCCCACAGCTATGAGAACTCCCGAAAAACCCTGTAAAGCAGAAAAACTACAAAAAGAAGAAGAAGAAGAAAAATGTCTCTGGTGTGTGTGTGTGTTTCTCCTTTGTTTGGTACATCCCAGCGTAAATGGACATTTCTCTTTGCGATGCAATGAGACGGCGAACCCCTCTCGGGAAAAAGGACTCTTGAGCATGGGAAAGCTGCTACGTACAGAGAGAGAGAGAGAGAGAGAGAGAGAGAGAGAGAGAGAGAGAGAGAGAGAGAGAGAGAGAGAGAGAGAGAAAGAGATAGTGGTGTGGTGGTGTATGCAAAGATGTTCCATTTCTCTGTCCCAGACACTCATTCACTCTCTAAGGACGATTATCTCTTTCTCTCTCTCTTTCTCTCTCTCTCTTTCTCTCTCTCTTTCTCTCTCATTTTCTCTATTTTCTCACTCTTTCCGTCAGCTGAAGAAGGCACGGAAGTCATATCCCTTCCGGAAACGCATGTAAAGCGCAAGCTAGAGTGTGTCCTTCTTGTGTGTGTCGTTGTGGCAGCGTTGTTGTGGTACGTACACGCGTGTGTTCATTTCTCTTCCTGCGTAAAGGATCACACAAAGGATCAATGCGACAGATGTGTGTACATAACACGAACCGAGAAAGAGTATTTATCACTCACTCTATCTCTTTCACTTACTCTCTCTCTCTCTCTCTCTCTCTCACTTACTCTCTTTCTCTCTCTCTCTCTTTCTATCCTGAAAGGCTTTCGGTAGCCACTTATGTTTTGCGACCAACAGTACAAACAAGCTGGTTCTTTGAATAAAAATTAGAGCAACCTATTCCCGGGCGGACGTGGTGTGGGTTGTGTGGTGTGGTGGTGGCCCTCTTGGACAAGCACAACGCTCCTTCTGTCTCTCTGTGTGTGTGTGTGTGTGGTGGTAGTAGTAGTAGTAGTACGTTGGGGGAAGGGCGACAAGAAGGAAAATAAAAAAAAGGTCGGAAAAATGGTTATGGTTCGCGCGAGCCGCCACAGCAAGCGACAGAGCAGCCTCATCATCATCATCATCATCATCATCATCCTTCTCGGAAGGCCGCAAAATGCGCGCGCCCCTACGAAAACAGGATATACCGGTCCCGTTTCCTTCCTTGTGCGATTTTTTTTTGCTGCCTCACGGCCGGTTTCTCTCTTTCTCTCGTCGCTCCCTCCGGTCAATGTTCGTCCCCCGTTTCTTCTCTATAGCGGAAAAATCATGTGGCCGCTTTCGTGTGTGTGTGGTATGCGGTGCCTGATTTTTTTCTTTTCCCGCTCGCTTCCTGCCTTCTGCCCGGGCGTTGCTTCTTTGGCCTCTCGCCCGTCATCCCTTTGTGTCCTCGCTGTCCTTGATGTCCTTTTTTCCACTCTCTCTATCTCTCTCTCTCTCGCTCTGTTGCATATGAAACATGCCACCATTTTATGTGCGGGCTCTGGAAGAAGGATGTTGTTGCGCTCTGTTTTCCTCTGTTTATGCTTTTGTATTCTTTTTCGAAAAAAAAACAGATCTTTTTTCCATCCGAGCCATATCCTCTGAAGGCTGCCGAAGCGGCAACTAATGCGTTTTGATTTCGCCATCGAAACAGAGCCTACATTTCGCTCTCTTGTCTCTCCATATCACTCTCTCTCTCTCTCTCTCTCTTTTTCGGTCCCCTCGGTAAGCTGGACAGAACACGGCCTCTTGCGCGTTTTAATCAAGTACTTTTGGAGGGTTTTTTGTGCGTAAAACCTTATCTGCGCTCTCACTGTCGTCTCGCCGGCGGTCCGACACGAAAAATTTGGTCGGTGGGTGAACCTCAAGGATTTTTTCAGGGTGTTTTTTGGGATGAGGTAGGCAAATGGTTGCTCTCCGTTTTGCTCTTGCGCTCACTGCCCACGCGTATATACAGCAGCATCAGCAGCTCCCGCGTGTCTAGCGTGAAGTGATGCGTTTTTGGTTGGGCCCACACATTTCCCGCCCCCTCTCGGATTTTGATAGACCAGAAATTGGTCACCATGCTTCTCCTCCCTCCCTTTCCGGAATGCGTCATTTCACTGCCCCGTGGGTTCTAATCGAAGCGTGTGCGTACATACGCAGAAGCGGCAGGAGACCATCTGGATTAGAACAATGCCTTTGCAGCACACATTAGCTTCCCGACGTTGGTGCGACGGGGAAATTGGCCAAATATTTAATGCGTAAAAGGAGGGGCTCACTCCCTCCCTGTCCCCTTGTTGCTGGACGACTTTTGCGCCCTCTGTGCCGAGCTCTGTTTCATGGGCAAATAAACGCAGAGTAAGAAGGGCGTGCTAGAGACTGTGTGATTACCTTTGGGGCGATGGCTGTCGTTACGTAAGGAGTGAAAAATAGGCACGGGTGAACAGGCGAACGAATGATGCATTACCATTTGGTCACTGCCGGCTCGACATGGAGAAAGCTTCAATCGTGCTCATACTTCAGGCACACAGGCAACTACTTCAAATATATTAGTGCATCTACATTTGTGTTTGACACCGTTGTTTTAATTCTTTCACGAGAAAACACGCTCATGCAGTTGCTGGTCTTTGCTACGAAATATGATGTTAGCTTTATGATGTCACCTAAATAAACACGCAGATAGGTGGTCGCGTCATGATCGATGACAGCTGTCATTGAGAGAATAATTTGCTGTCAAAGTACAATATGCTTGTTATTCAAGATGAAAAATATCGTATCATCCTTATTACTGTTGCGTCGTATTGCTAACAACACAATCGTGCAATCTGATGAGTGACGTCTGTAAACAGCCCACTGACAATGCCACTAGAAGCTGCTACTAAGCCCCATATAATCGTACACTACTGCGTGTGCTGTCTGCAGTAGTGATGTAGGATCGATTTCGGATAGTAGGTCCGGAATCGGATTCGGAATTGGTTTCGGAATCGGTTCCGGAATTGGTTCCTGAATTGGTTCCGATATTGGTTCCGGAATCGGCTCCGAGATCGGAATCGGAATCGGATCCGGAATCAGAATCAGCTCCGACTTCGGAATTGACTCCGGAATTTGCTCCAGAATCAAAATCGGCTCCGACATCGGAATTGACTCCGAAATCAGAATTGGCTTCGAAACGGAGTAGGTTTCGGCATCTACATAGGAATAGGCGTTTGGGTCCAATGATGCTACGTGTTGATAGCGGTAAAGAATCAAAATTTACTTGTAGATGATCTATTCACATGGAGATTGCCGGACTTATTTCGCTTCCCACAGTTCTTATTTCAATTCTAAAACTAATTCTCATTTCGGAGCTAACTCCATTTCTGGGGTCAAGACTAATACCGTTACCGGAGCAAATTGCGTTTCCCAAGTCGATTCCAATTCCGGATACGATTCTGATTCCAGAGCCAATTACGATCCTGGAATCGGCTCCGGAACCAACTCCCGAATAGGCTCCGGAACCAACTCCGGAATCGGCTCTGGAACCAACTCCGGAATTGGATCCGGAATTGATTCCGAACACGGAATCGAAATCGAGTAGACCCGATATTCCGAGCTCCCACCACTAGTCTGCACCAGGGATGACCATGCAGTGTGGGCGTTTCGTTTCGAATTGGGTTTGCAAAAATGAGAGATATGGGAAATGGCGGACGCCCAGAGAGAGAGAGGGGGGGGGTTGGATATAGACAAAAACGTCTTCCCGAACCTGGGTTGTCCAACTATGAGAATCCGATGTGTCTTGTGTATGTGCCGAGGATATGTTTGTGTCATCTTACTTTTCTTAAAACCCTCTTGTAAAGGCGGAGGCGAATAAAAGCTCGTGCTGGTCTAAGTAGGATGATGATTGTGGCGTGTGTGTGTCTGTTGTTTTATAGCATTAGCGGTCGTGATAACAACGGCATGCCATAATCGCTGCAACTATTCAATTAGGCTAGACTCTCCACGGTTGATGGCAGAAGGCGTCACCGCACGGTATTTAATCGGACGGTGATGGCGGTGTGGTGGGTGGTTTTCTGGTTCAAATGTGGAACTCGCACTGATGTAAAGAATAAGAAGAAGAAGAAGAAGAATAAGAAAAAACTAAACTCTACCATACCGCGATAATCACTCAAATGAGAAAAAGTAAGTGAAGTAACATCAAAATCTGGAACTCACCAGCACAACTTAACACATATACACACCCACTTGCGCAGTTAATAAATGAACGGGGCAACACAAACAGAAGAAAACACACAAAATTTCGCCACCCCTCTTTCTCGTTCACAACCACCCCTCAATCATGCCTCTTCTGCTCGATACTACACACAGGCGCACACATGCGGCGAGATTTGCGTCAGTGGTCGGGTTTTTGGCCGGCGAAGGGTCGCTGTGACGCGAAGGGATGGAAATGGATGGTTTACACACACACACACACAAACACATGTGCACAAAGAATGTAACTTAAACAAAGCGGCCGATTTTGGCGCGCCCACTTGCCAGATCCGCGCGTCATCGTGTTATGGTGATGATGCTGTCGGGTGAGGTGTCCGGAACCTGAACTTTCCCTTTCATCTTGCTACAAGGGGTGTGGGGCGGAGGGGGGAGGGTGAGGGGTGGTCAATAAAATCGAACTAGCCATCATCTTGCACAGGATTTGATTAACGGAACGCAAAATCGCATAAATATGCTGCCTGTCGCTAATTTTAATCAGCAAAATAGAAGATTGAAAACGTGAAATTATTTGACAATTCAAACCACAAGCCAGCCCCCCTGCACAAGATCATTTGAATGATTGAAGGAAGGGACGGTATGGGCAACGTTTATCAATCTGCCACAAAATGGATGAGCTGTACAGTTGACTCACACGCTTAGCAGTTTGTTAATGCCTGACCCCGCTCGCTCCCCCGATTGTGTTGTTTCCAGCTACTAGAACTTTGTTTTTACCAAATATGGCCGTTCGCTCCCGTTCGTCGGTTGTGTGTGTGTGTGTGTGTCCCTCTTCATTGTTTCCTTTTGTCGTTTTCTTTTCAGTCTTTTAGAATTCTTCCCCTGTTCTTGTTATCCATGCTGGTCGGTTTCATCGGTTTCTTCCTTTCTTGCCTCGCTGGTTTCACTCTTTCTCTTCTTCGTTTTCCCCCCCCCCCTCTACATTTGGCTTGTTGCTTTTCTCCATTTTCTTAACCAGCGAGTAGCATCTGCCGCCGCCGGGTTTTGCTTCGCTTGTCCGCTTGCTTCCTCCGTCTCTCTCTCTCCCCCGTTTCAGTTTGTGTGTGTGTGTGTGTATATATTACGCATTCAATCATTTAACGCGACCGCGGCTCGGTCTAACTAACCAGCAGCAAATGAAGTGCGCACTGATGTGTGCGCTCGTCGTCTCCGGCAAAGCATGGAGGTGGGAGGGAGCGCGCGCGCGCGCTCACTCTATCGCTCGGTCGCTCGTTCCCGAACGCCATCGAATAAATCACCTTTTTCTTAAGCCTCTCTCCTGTCCCCACGTGTCACCACTAGCACCCATCTTCTCGACTTTGTGCTTGTGTGTGTGTGTGTGTATGTTGATGGGTCTCGTACGGGGTGGCGAAGAGTGGAAGCGTTTATTGTGTGTTTTTTTTTCATTATTACCATTTTTTTACACACCACGCGATAATCGATGGCGGCGATGAAAGGATCCACTGCTTTTTGCCACACAGATTGCTAAGGTTAAAGAGGGAGGAGGGTGGTCCATCAGGTGAGTGGTAATGGCTGTCCCCTTGGAATCGGGCCGGCGGCCATGATGATTGCAACACATTATCCACTAATAAGGCACGATAAGACCAAATAAAAGCGGGTGGGATGATGCTGTGGTAGATTAAGGGGCCGCGGAAGTGACTTCCACGTTTGCTGAGGCGCAGTCCATTTGCGTCATCGGCCATCTGATAGCGTCAGATCTCCGTGGGTGACGAGATGCTCGCGTTATCGAGGCGAAATCAACGCTACACGCTTCGCGTTCCTTGTTCCAGCAGCTCTAGTAGAGGCGCAAAAGAGGACTTCAAAGGAGTTTTCCTGGTGACCGATTTTCTTGTGTCATTTTGTGTAATAAAATTGACAGCCTGCGTTGGTTGCACACACAGCTGAGCAAAGCCAAAGTGTGTGTTGTACGAATGAGAGGGTTCGTGGTGTCCAGCGATTGTAGTCACTCACCATTTTAGACAACCGAAATACCTCCCCGCGGCGGCGGGATGTGTAGGTAGCGATATCAATCCACGTAACTCCGCCCGTCAAGGACGGCAGAGCCCCCCCCCCAGCTACACAGAACGATTACTGGACCAAGATGGCAGTAATAAAATGGCACCTCTTTCCGTGTGCGCAATGTATGGCTGGATTCCCAAAACACGAATAATAGTACTGGTTGCGCTTCTCCGCATGGTGGGTTCAACTCCTTTGGTACCCACACACACACACACACACACACACACACACACCGGTCAAACCAGCAGCTGCAGCAGCAGTGGGTGTCGCCGGTTGCCTTGGGGAAGTCAACGGGTAGACAGAGAGCTGTGCCAGTGCCGCCCGGTGGTGCGTGTGCTGTGTTGTTGATGTCTCCAACGTTTATGGTTTGTTTTGATCTCACTGAAGCACGCGCGGCGCGCGCTCGCTCGCTCTCTCTCTCTCGCGCGCTCTCTGGCGCTCTCTCACTCGTGACAGCAAAATAGGTAGCTCGCTTGCACCAACACCAACAGAAGATCGGCTCAGACATGCTGTGCGTGCAAGGGCCTGGAATGATACGGAGCGGCTCGCTGGGTATATATGTCCGTCGCTGCTGCTGCTGTTGCTACGAACATGACCTTAAAAGAAATGTGTGCGCTTCGCTTGATGTTTTTTTTTGTTGGTGTGTATGTATATACAATTTTTATTCTCTTCTTTTTCTGCAACACATTTTGATACAATCTCGCGAAGCAGCGCTAGTAGTGTTGTGGTGGTGGTGGTGGTGGTGACTACTGAATAATGATGGCATCAGCTTACGGCACTCGCGTTTCATGCCTGTTTCTTTTTGTTTCTTCATTCCTTTGGATCGATCATGGTGGCGACATGACCCCGCAGGGTATTTATATCACCCGGACGGGGTTGTTTTTACACTAAAACTAGAGCGGAAGGAAATAGGGAAGGGTTGGTACAGCAAGCGGGCGAGCGGATTGGTTTTCACACATTCGTTGCGAAAATAATAACACCGCCGTCTGTGCTGGGTTGCGTTTAATTGGTTGTAACTCTGGCAGCTTAATGGGCGCAAATCTGCCCAGCCCAGGATGATGGGCCGGAGACGGCGTCATCGTGGACGTTTTTTTTTTTTTTGTTGGCTAATTCACTTGAGAAATGGTATTTTTAGCACGCACATCTTCATGATAATGCTGGAGCTTCGAATTTTGATCAAACGTTTGGTTTTGAAATGGATTGGATATCTCCTAACGATATCTCCTTTTAGCTCTTACGTCGCTTATCGCGCTGCTAGTTTGCATTCGCACAATTCGCAGTGCCTCCAATCGACTGTTTTGAGCTCCAACCCCTTTCTCGTAGGCCCAAAAAAGTACCAACTCAGACACACAGACATACAGCGGTAATTTCTCTCTCTCTTTTTCGCTCTCTTTGAGAGTCCAGAGGCAGCAAAATCGTTGCACCGCGTGTCTCTCGACACACCATCTTCGCCTGCCAAAGCCTGCAAAACCACCTCCCGGCGGAAGCGGAAGGAGCTGCGAGGCGCTATGTGAGAGTGTGTATGTCTGCGTCTAACAGGCTAGCAAGATAGCAGTGTGCGTGTGTGCAGGTTTTGGGAATGCTTCGGGGTTCTCTCGTGCTCAGCGCTGCTTCACAACCGGCGCGTGACGGGTGTGGAGTAAGCGACGTACGTCGCGGTATATCTGAGGGGTGAAACAAAAAAAAAAAGAATAACTAAGACAAAGCTTCCCCACTAACGCTCATTTGCATCGGGTCGCCTGCCCTGCTGCTGTGTGTATGCAGCTGCGGCTGAACCTCCGCAACCTGTTCCCCCTGGTCGCCCTTCTCGTCGGATATGCGTAGTCGCGCAGTGCCTGCACCCTACTACGAACTCACACACACTCACGGCGAGGTGAGACTATTAGTGCCTTCCGCTGTGACCGGCTAGTGCTTTGGAAGAGCAACCCTCGTCCACTTCCCCCCCCCCCGGCCCCCTTGCCGGGTGATGTTCTCTGGGCTCTCTGGACCTGGGTGGGGACGTTTCGTTCCGTGGTCGTTGGTCGTTAGAGCGAGGTTGAGATTTTGCTGAGGAGGAGCGGTAAGGAAAGGAGGGTTTGTTTCGTGCCCGAGCACACTGATCAAGCTAATGATAACGATCCATAAATTAATTGCCTAGTTGGCTCTGCCTCGACGAGTGTGTGTGTGTGTGTGTGGATTGGAGGTTTCCACTGGGGTTTGGTGTGGTGTGGTGCTGCAATCTTCCAATATTTGCTGCCGAGATTGTCCTACTAGTGTGTGCGCATAAGTGGGTTGCGGAGGGTGGGGGGGGGGGGGGCAGACGATGAAGTTGCAATCAGGCGCGGCAAGTATGTATCGAGAGCACAGCTATCACCACCCTCCTGAGCAGTGCGGTGGGTCTTACAGCTCCCTTCAATCGCATTTACAATTCATACCATGATGGTCCCCACAGCCCCGTAACTGTTTGTTCGGTACACTCAAACTCACAGCCACTCGCGTATTTGAGTGTGCCTAAAGGGTCCAAACCAAATTCCTCGGGCACACGATTTTCGGTTGTTTCGACGGATGGAATTTGGAAAGTCATGTGCGTACCAACAGCGGGTGGTGACTCAAGACACGATAAAGGTTGTCGTGAACCAGATAAGAATGGATGGTTTTACGTCCGACCTGGCTCCGGTAGGACCTCGGTTAGGTTAGGAAGTGTATCACGGTATCATGGTTAGACTAAAGAGTTTGTTGAAAGTAGTTGGTAGGATGTCTCTTCATGGCATTAACAAGTCTTGGACATCTTAAACATTGTGATAGCATGGATAGTTGAAGCATTCACATAATCAAAATGAAGATGTACTAGTAACTAAAAGATATGGATGTCTTCTTTCTTGGGACGAGCCAGACATATATCGTTGGAATCTCAACGATTTGCAATGGCAAACAATAAAACCGTTTTACGTCAATGTTTTCTCACCGTCATGCAACGACCCCTAACGTTTCTCCATCTAATGAAGAGCAGTAACTGAAACTGCAAGGGGTTAGTTCGCTAGTCTCCACCGTTACATACACTATCAGATCGATTGTCTGAGAGCATTGATCGGTATGAAGAGAAAAAAACCCCTGAAGCGGAGGAACTAGATCGAGGCGGCGGCGTTTGTCTGAGAGGGAGTGTGTGTGTGTGTATGGTCCCACCAGGGATTGTTGCACAAGTAATCATTGGTATGCTTCACCGCTACATCTCTCAGTTACAGTTGGGTAGCGCTCAAGCTCCCAACTCCCGGGAAACCTTACTCTGTGTGTGCCAGCACTCTTTGCATGGGAAAATACGCGAAAAACTAAGGCAGAACAGGCCTCCGTCCTAGTAGTAGGCCTCTCCGCTCGTGTATGTGTGTGTGTGTGTGTGCGAACAGGGTCTAGAAGGTTAGTAACAGATTGGACAACTTTCCAGCCGATACCGATGTTGGGTGTCTCTTTTTCTGCTCTCGCACGCGCACCCGTACGCGCTGGGTCGGCAAAATGGGACGTCAATTGATCCGTGTTGCTGGCACCACCACCACCATCACCACCACCACCTCTCTGCGCATTTGTGTCTGTGTGTTTTGCGTGTGCGTCGGTTTGTGTCTGCCTCCCGCACCCAAATGATCAAGTGACCAGAGCTCGATTTTCACTGCTCTCCTCGCAACGTGGAATTTCGCAGCAAAGGGGCACTCACACTGACGGTACACTTGATAAAGCAATAGGTAGCAGTTCCGATCTCTGGGCAGCAGATTTTCTTTTAAGAGGCGTGTAGTGTAGGCTCGATTTGGTTGTACTTTGCTCCGCTTGCGAATAAGCTGATGCTCTCTCTCTCACTCTCTGGTTGTTTGAATAATGGAAATTCCGATAGCGACAAGTCTGGCGTGGCAACAGCATTATTGTTCCGTTTGTACAGTAATTTGGTTTTAGTCTGCAATTCTTCATCTCCTAATATTTCCCAGAGCTCTGGATAAGTTTCGTACAGTGTTGTTGAAGTAGAGCAGTGAAGTCAAACTTGAACTGGGAACCTACAGGTTGGAGAGACGTTCGTCATTGGGACATGAGAATCCAGGACATCAAGTGTTGAACTCAAACTCTGCTGTTCTAAAACTCTTCTTATATAATCTAGGCAGTCTAGTAGCCAATACATTGCTAATGATAATGTGCCAGACATTAAGACGCAGATGACTGACTGCAGATGTCCAATGATGAACGATCAGCTCAATGTATCCATACAATTGTATAACTAAAAACAAACCTGAATTAGGAACTGCGGCCATACCGCTACTTTGATGATTAATTACTGGTAAGTCAGGAAGGTCATTGATTCCAAACGGCCACAAGTGATGTTTGATTCAGAGCTACCGCATACCTTCTGCAAGATGCACCTTAGGCACCTCGTGCGCTTTGAAACGCCATAAATACACCGCAAAACGAAATGATGGAAGACTTGGCTTTTCAATCGGCATTTTCTCCCTGCAAGAGAGTTCGTCGACTTTCGAAATCTATTTTCTTCGCCCCCGGTTGGTTTCGCTCACCGAAAAACGCCGGCATGTACTCACACACCACCCTAGTTACCCGTTTTGCGGCTGCCATTTTTGCACCATTTCCGAGGCGGAAGGAGACGACGAACCTTTTTGCCACGTCGTCGGATCGTTCGCGGGTGGGGTGTGGGGGCTGTTTAGTTTTAGGATGGGCCTTGGAAAAAGGCCCGGGACACTTCCGGCCCAATAAGCCCCTGTGACAGCTGCCAGTGGATGCGTTGTGGCGGCGCCTTTGCGGACAGCCTCCCAAATCTCACCAACAAAAGCGATGGCGGAGGGGGCTTTTGGTGGTATTGTTTAAGGGTGGGGGGGGGTGTCTAAGAAAGTACGTAATAAAAGTGGCCATTATCGTGTGCCTCTTCCACCCCCTTCCCTACTATAAACTGACTTGTACGAAGTGGCCACCAATCGGCCGAAAAGAAAGCGGACGACCGGCTGTATTTCATAGCCCTGTCCCGCGACCCACCTTCGTCGCCATCTTGTCGCGGTTTGTGTGTGCGTCTGTGCCTCCGTCAGCCATATTGCTTCCGATTGCGTTGGCCGACCATCATCACCATCGCACGCGGTGTAGGGTACGGTGAACGTGTTCCGTTTCGGGGTAGCCTTCTGTGTGTGTGTGTTTTTTTTTCTTTCATTCTATCCAATCCCCCCTTTCCCCCATTATTGCCTCCGCTGCTGCCACACCCTTGCCCTGCCGGGGCTGGAAATTGAATTGTTTGTGCTTTTGCGTCCCCGCAACCGTATCGCGCCGCCGTTGCATACATTATAAACACACAAGTATCTCTTTAAACGCGACACAAATATGGGAAGCGCGCACACACACCACGGGTTTGATTCACACTCTGGTCTGGTGGTGCCTCCCCCCCCCCCTGCAATGTGCCCACCAACCACACTGCCTTCAGTGTGCGCGAGTGTGTGTTGGTGGTAGTGGGGCACTCGCGTGTGCGGCAGTTTTGTTGTGCCTACAATTCGCCAACTGGAGGAGGGCGGCCCGTGTCCCCGGCGCAGCTAGGTTTGATAGTGTTATTTATTTATTTATTTATATTTTCTGCTCTGCTTCAAGTTTGCTCACCGTTGTTTGCTCACGGGCTCCCTGGGGGTATCGCCACGATCGCTCCACACCGCCGCGAGCTCTCTCTCTCTCTCTCTCTCTCTCTCTCTATCACATTCTCTCTGGAGCGGAGAAAAGCGAAAGAGCCTAACACACATATGGAGATTACAATTGCGCAAAGTGTTAAGGATCAAAGCGACGGCCCGAGCAAAATGGGCAATAAAAACGGTCCCGGTGAGGAGATTGTACGATGGAAAGATAGAGAGAGAGAGAGAGAGAGAGAGAGTGCCATTTTTTGTGTTATACTGCCGACGTGTTTGCGGTGGGTGCGTGTACGCTGCTTAAGCGCGCTCTCTCAATTGAGCAGCGAACCGTTGCCGCCGTCTGTCCCGAACAGTGATCGAAAGGGGAAATTATAGTACGCGAAACATCATACAACAATCCACACACACACACACACACACACACACACACACACGCAGAGCTAAATCTTAGCCGAACGATGCAGTTCAACTATGTGTTTGTGTGTTAAAATGTGATAATGTAGGCATTTAGTAGAACCGCATTCGGCACATACAATGGGTTTTTGTGATCGGTTTATTTCAGCCATCATCAAATGCGCTTCCGTCATTTTGTTTTGACAGTTCCCATGGCCCAACGGACGCTGTCCCTTATCAACAGCTCGTTATCGATCTTATCGAAATGACATAAATCTATACATTTTGATATGTCCAATTGCTTGTTCGGTTGAGGTGTGATTGCAAATGGAAGCAGCCCCAGTGGGAGCAAACTAGCGCCACTGACCAGTCGGGAAAATGCCGTACCATGCTCTGGTGTTGGTGTACGCGTGAAGGCGCACGCCTGCGTCTCTGCGTGCTCGCCGCTCTCTGCGTTTTACTTTCTCGTTCACACGCGCGTGAGCGAGACAGGGATGGGGCACAGACGTATACACACATACACAGGAAAAAAACAGGGAGAAATAAAAATATACAGCCTGCTATAATGAAAGAACGAGAAACAAAATAAAGGAGAGAGAGAGAGAATGACGGTTGTGTGGTTCCGCACACGTTGTCAACCGGGTTCGGTGCTGTTGTGTTTGTGTGTAAAGTCAGTCTCGTCTCGGTCTCGGTGTGCGAAGAGAAGAGAAGCAGTTAGTCCAGTGTTGAAGTGTAGCCTGCCCGTGACGACGACGACGACGACGACGGCTGGTCGGGCACGAAAGGGCACCGATTTTATACATCCAAGCCTCACAGCTCGGCTCTTCCTGCCTTCACCCCACTACCCCACCGCTCCCAGCAGGGTTGGGAACCTTGCGGCCGCTTCCTCGCTTCCGTGCGGCGGTGTAGTACACCTCGTGTCAAAAACAATCAAACAAACAAACAAACCAACAAATAACTTAAATGAAACAAAAGAAGAAGAAGTAGAAAGAAATCGACCAGCAGCAGTGCGGCAGAGGGGAAGGGAGGTGTTTGAACTAGTGTGCAGCTCAAGAAAATTCACCCCGCACCCCCCTCTCTCTCTCCCTTTTTCACAATCCCGCGCGTTATCTCTTGTGTCTGTTGTGGTGTTGTGGTGAAAATTCTGTTCTACGCGGGCTTTACACGCTCGACAAGTACGAGTGGGGTACTACTGCATGCTGTGTGTGTGTGGCTACATGCTACGCCAATTTGTCGCCATTAAACAGGCCGTTTTAGGTTTGTTTGTCGGTGGTGCAATAGACGCGTATCGTGCAGGTAGCCGCAGTTGTCAAATCAAACGAACGGCTAGTGTGGTGTGTGTGCTCGAGCCCACGGGAGAGCAACCAGTACCGAAGGGTGTGAAGGTGGTGGTGGCGGCGGCGGCGGTGGGTACCACAGGAAAACGATTTTGTGCGCGCGTGTGTGTGTGTGTATTGTGTTGGCTTTTTCGCTATTTGACGTAGTTGTCGCGCCTCATCTCGAACCCGCATCACGTTACCGAAACCGAGAGAGCGAGAGAAGGTAGTGGACTCCTGAATCTCGATCATCGTGCTCGCGTCGCTTCCACATCGACCCGGCCAAATCGTTTGTTACCCGTTTGGTCGCGTACGAAGCACGCACGGAGCAAAGGAGGGAGCCATGTTGTCCATACGGTAATAGAAAAGTGTTTGAAATTGTTCTGTTCCGTGTGTGTGTGTGTGTGTGCGTGCGTGTGTTTATGTTGGTTTTCGGAGAAAAGGGAAACAGATGGTCGAGAGAGAGAAAGAGAGAGAAATAGCGAGAGAGAAAGAAAGAGTGAGTGTGTGGGGAGAGAGAAAGAGTGAGAGAGCAAGAGCGCAAAAGAGGGATACTTAGCAGAAGAAAAATAGAAAAATAAAAACAAGAAGCCATGGCAAGGGTACGATGTTTTGCGAATCAGAGCGCGCGGTGCCGTGTGGCGAGCGAGAGAGTAGCGTGAGTCCTTTTCGGGTGCTCACTGGTTCGGCAAAACTGTCAGTTGGGTTTGTGTACGTTAGCTTGATGCGAGGGGGCGGGCGGGGAAGATGTGTGTTTGCTAGCACTGTATCGGTGCGATGGAGGCCGTGTGCGGGAGCGGAGCCCTTAGGGGTGAGTGCACGGTACTGTTGTTTTATTTGTGTGTTGCTTTTGCGGCCGCACAGCTCCTAGCGTGTGCTCGATGGCACTCACATTTGCGGATAATGTATACAGGGTGTGTGTGTGTGTGTGAGTGTTTGTGTGGATCGATCGAGTGCGATAACTTTTCACTTCACTTTATTGTTGTGTTGTGTTGTGTTGGTCGTAAGCTGTCAAACTAATTGCTGCTTCGGTAGCGTGTTCGCGCGCGCGCTTGTGTGTATCAAGATGCAGCCACACACAAGATACGGAATAGCATTTTTTTTCTTCTGCCGTCTCATTTCAATCGAGCACTCAAGCACTCTCAGCTTTCCGGATCGCTATCCGGCCGCCATGATGTGAATTGTTTCCTTGTTGTGTTTTTTTTTTGTTTCGACTCATGGTCGATCGAAATAAATCCATAATCGCATAACCGTGTGTGTCACAACACTCCCCCCCCCTCTTGCCCCGAGTCACTCTGCGCAACCAGAGGGGAATCAACGGACGGTGTGCTGTGCATGTCCTGCTGCTTTAGCCCACTCCTAACGGCTAACCCTGCACATGCACACGTGTGTTGGTCTAATTTCTCTTCCTAATTTATTTTTACCACAGCTTGTATACGTATATGTAGGTGCGTATGTGTGTATGCAATGTTGCTTTTTTGTTGTTGTTTGTACATGTGTTCAGGGAAGATGGATTCCGTAACGACTTCAAGTTCTACTCCTAAGGCTACTGCTGTATAAAATGTCGCTCATGTGTAGGGGAAGACGTGGAAAATGGATATCTAAGTTCTTCAGTTTAATATTACAGTTTTGATTTTCGTCTGAATTTGAAATGATTCATTACGACAACGATATCGCCCTTACTTATACAGTCGTTGCCGCTAAATTTTGACTCTAACTCACTTATTTTTGTCTCGAAGGCACCAATTTTTGACAGCGTTTCACGATTTTTGCCTCGAAGGCATCAATTTTTGACTGTGAGTCAATCAAAATTTTATGTAATTTCTGAAACTGTGTGTTCTGAAATGATTGAAATTAAGTTAATAGGTAAATAATTGTATAGATAGAATTTAAAATAAAACAATTCTTTTGCCAATTTTGGCAGTTTTAATGAAGTGAAAAAAATTGGCACGTATTTTCAGCTGTAAACAAAAGCTTAAGAAATTCTAAAATATCATCATTTTTTCTCAAGAAACAATCAATTTACACAGCTTTTGTATTTTTTATGTGTTGTGGAGTAACAATTGTTAAAAATCTGCTTAAATACCTTGTAAAATTGTCATTATTCCTACAAGAGTCAAAAATTGATGACTTACAGACAAAAATAGGTGCGTTAGAGTCAAAAATTCATGCCTTAGAGGCAAAAATTCATGCGCACTGTCAAAAATTGATGCCTTAGAGCCAAAATTTGGTGGCAACGACTGTAACTTGAAACAGATTATAACTTGAAACAGAGCTTCTTGGTGTTCTGCACTCTCTACTTTTAATATCAAATAACAACAATAATTGTATATTACTATGGAAATTTTTATCCAGCATTTTACAACAATTTTATCCAAATTTAACTAGAGGAATAAATAGCATTTCGAGAGTTTTTTTGTTGTTGTGGGAATCCATTAACTGAAAAAATGCAGTTTTGAAGCGACACGGATAATCAAAGTCCTACTGCATTGAATACATATGAATTCCGTCTATGTTTGGGTACTTATGTCATCAATTCTTGCTACTCAATAGAAACGAATAAAGAATGTGTAATTTCTCCATTTCCTTCTTCTTCGATACGAAAAGTGTTGAACGTTGAGTGGAATCGTTTTCATGCCCGTAGCATGATCCTATTGCTCCGGCTTCCTCTTTCGACTACCGTTCACACGCATCCTGGCATGCACACATATACACAAACACCGCTACCGTTCGTGCGTCAGGAGAACACTTCCATTGGGATAAATGCTCACGCGGGCCACGCAGCGAGGGAGGGAGTTCCTCGAAACAGCCTTCTTGCCTTCCTCTTCACGATTTTCCTCTTCTAACGTTCTCGATTGTGTTTTCTCTTTCTCTTGCTCTCCGCATGTGTTAACTGTTCCTGTCCTGTCCCTGCCAAAGCAGATGTCGGCCGGTACGCAGCTGCAGATGGCACCACAAACAACAATAGTACAACAAGTTGGCCAAGTCGACCAAGCTGCATCACACCATCACCATACGTCGCATCATCTCCAGCAGCAGCAGCAGCAGCAACAGCAACAGCAGCAACAATCGCATCATCATCATCCGCAGCACTTTAACAGTGGCAATCAGCAGCAGCAGCAGCATCATCAGCAGCAGCAGCAGCACCAGCAAGTGCTGAGCTCGCACCAGCAGCAACAGCAGCAGACGTCGGCTGCCGCCGCGGCAGCGATTGCCGTTGTCCTGGGCGGTGGCGGCAGCGGTAACGGCGGCGGCGGCGGTGCGGGCGGTGGTGGTGGAGCAGCAGCGGGCAGCAATAACGGCGGTACGGCGACGGGCAGTGCCAAGAGCAGTAGCAGCTCCCTGGTGGACGCGGCCCAGCCGACGACGACCACGACCACGACGACGGCCGGTGTGGCGGTAGCGACAGCCGGCGGCACGACGACGCCCGCCCTACATCCTCCCATACCCGTCGGTAGCGGGCTGCAGCAGCAGCAGCATCACGCCCATCACACACACCATCACCACCACCACCACCACCAGCAGCAGCAGCAGCAGCAGCAACACCATCAGAACAACAACAAGGATCAGGACTCGAACATGAGCACCGGCTCGTCCCACAGCGACAAGGAGCAGGACGCGATCATGATGAGTGCGGTGGCGGCCGGGCTGGCCATCGGGTCGACGCCCCCCTCGGAGAAGGTGTCGCGGGCGGCGTCCGAGCGCAAGCGCAAGCGGAAGGCACCGGACGACAATGGCGGCCCGGGCGGAGGCGGCCCCGGGGCGGGGGGAGCGGCAGGCGGAGGTCATTTTCGTGATAGTAGAGATAATATAAAGGGTCTGCGGCTGACGCTGCCGCCCCTCAGTGATAATAAGAAGATAAACGATTATTTTTCTAAACACCCGGGGATGCCGGCGGCCGCGTCGTCGCCCCGCGTGTCCAGTAGCACTAATAGCCCGCTGGTCGGTGGCATCACCACCACGATCACCGCGGTCGGCAGCGGGGGTGGCAGTGGTAGCGGTGCCGCCTCAGCCGCCGCCGCCGCTGGCAACACTGCCGGCGGCAGCAACAGTAGCGCGTTAGGAGCAATATCCAACAATTCGCCGCACGTGGATCCCGGGGGCGGCGGGGGCGGTGGGACGACCGGCAGCACCGCTGGCAGTGGTACCGGCCCTGCCCGCAAAAGCCCCAACCCGCAGTATCCCATGTACCCCCCTAGTCCACAGACGACGCCGCTGCTGCCGGTGGGCAGCAATGGCAACAACAGCAACAACAACAACAACAACAACGGCCACAACGCTGGTGCTGCGTCGGACCTGTTCACCACCGGCGGCAGCAGTCGAACGCAGCGGCAGCAGCAGGCGGCGGCGGCGGCGGCGGCGGCCGTCTCGTCCGCGCCCTCCTCGCCGTCGGTGGGCAACAACCCGGCCAGTGGCAACAACGCTTCCGTACTAGTTCCTCCATCCGTCTCGACCGCCATGTCGGCGGCGGCGGCGGCGGCCGCGGCAGTCGAGGCGGCGAAACAGGCGGCCGCCACCTCTACCCCGTCGGCGACGACGGTCCTGTCGCCCATCATAACGCCGCTGGTCAGCACGGCGGTGGTCAGCACGACCGGCACGGCCGTGCAGCAGCAGCAGCAGCAGTACCAGCCGGGAATCGTGCTCGTGTCCAGCAGCAACAGCACCACCTCGTCGCTCATGCACCAGAAGCCGACGGCAGCGTCGGCCAGTCAGCAGAAGCAGCAAACCGGCACCGGGCAGCAGCAGCCGGCGTCCGCCGGACCGGCGCAGCAGCGAGATCCGCAGGCCCAAGCGCAGCCGACGGCCGGTGGGGCGACGAACAACCACACGCCGGGCACGGGGACGACGGCGCCGAGCAACTGCAATGCGGCGGGGGCCGCCGCCGCCGCCGCCGCCGCCGACCACCACCATCAGCGCGTGACGCTCGTGTCGTGCAACACGAGCAGCAACAGCAGCAGCAACGGGGGTGCCGCCGTCACCGCGACCGGGACGACCACGCCCAGCGGCGGCGACCTGGCGAGCAGCGGGATCGGCAGCACCAACGTGCCGCTGACCACGACCACCGCGGCCGCCGCCACCTCGACGACGAGCAACAACAGCAGCATCGGGGCCCAGACCAGCAATTCCATACTCCAGCTACCGGGCGGTGCGGTAGTCACCACCACCAAGTCAATTGGGCAGAAGCTGCAGCAGCATCAGGCAACCACCACCTCCTCCTCC
Source organism: Anopheles arabiensis (assembly GCF_016920715.1). NCBI lineage: Eukaryota > Metazoa > Arthropoda > Insecta > Diptera > Culicidae > Anopheles > Anopheles arabiensis. The sequence continues at coordinate 12,581,041 of NC_053519.1, forward strand.
TCCTCCACCAACACGACCGGCGGGCAGCAGAGCGACAGCAGTAGCAACAATGGCGGCAGCTTCGGCAGCGGCAAGTTCGGGCAGCAGCAGCCGGGCGGCGCATCCGCCTCGACCGGCGCGGCCCCGACCACGCCGACCACGCTGATGCTGACCAAGTTCGTGCAGACCGACCTGACGCAGGCGGACATTACCGAGCGGGACCACGACTTCGAGAGCAGCCGGACGCGGGTGGACGAGCTGTCCCGGCTGTCGGACGAGCAGAAGTGCCAGCTGAGCGTGCACCAGAAGGCGATCGAGCAGCACAAGAGCCAGATCAGCAAGTGCGTCGAGGTGGTGAAGAAGCTGCTGAAGCAGAAGAGCAACATCGAGAAGAAGGAGGCGCGCCAGAAGTGCATGCAGAACCGGTTGCGGCTCGGGCAGTTTGTGACGCAGCGGGTCGGCGCCACCTTCCAGGAGAACTGGACGGACGGGTACGCGTTTCAGGAGCTGGCCAAGTAAGTAACACCTGCTTCGGGGGTTCACCGTACACCCTCGGCAAAACCAAGGAGAGAGTAGTGGAATTAACCTGTTTTTTCTCTCTTCTCAACCTCCAATCGTGCAGACGCCAGGAGGAGATCACGGCCGAGCGGGAGGAGATCGACCGGCAGAAGAAGCTGCTGATGAAGAAGCGACCGACGAACAGCGAGGGCGGCCGCAAGCGCAACAACTCGTCGGCGACGGGCGGCGGTGCGGGCGGCACGGGCGGGGCCGGCGATCGGGGCGGCACTGGGCCGGGCGGTGCGGGCGTCGGTACCGGCGCGGTCGTGGCGATGGGCAGCGGCGGCGTGGTAGGCGCCAGTGCGGGCAGCGTCGGCAGCGGGGGCGGCGGATCGGCCCTGCACAACGGCAACGACAGCACGTTCCTGAAGCCGGACCCGGTCGTCAGCAGCAGCAGCACGTTCACGCTGCAGGAGTACTACGAGTGCGACGAGATACTGAAGCTGCGCCAGAGCGCGCTGAAGAAGGAGGACGCCGACCTGCAGCTCGAGATGGAGAAGCTCGAGCGGGAGCGGAACCTGCACATCCGCGAGCTGAAGCGGATACACAACGAGGATCAGGTGGGTGTGGGGCTGATGTTCAGCGCAGGATAGTTCAGCGTTGTTCAGGTGTACTAACGGCTTGCTCTCTTCACAACAGTCACGCTTCAACAATCACCCGGTGCTGAACGATCGGTACCTGCTGCTGATGCTGCTCGGCAAGGGCGGCTTCTCCGAGGTGCACAAAGCGTTCGACCTGAAGGAGCAGCGGTACGTCGCGTGCAAGGTGCACCAGCTCAACAAAGACTGGAAGGAGGACAAGAAGGCGAACTACATCAAGTAAGTTCAAGGCTTGGTTTGTTGTCTTTTTTTTGTTTTGAAAACTACTAAAACCCGCGGCTCTCTCTCCCCTCCTGCACAGACATGCGCTCCGGGAGTACAACATCCACAAGGCGCTCGACCATCCGCGGGTGGTGAAGCTGTACGACGTGTTCGAGATCGATGCCAACTCGTTCTGCACCGTGCTGGAGTACTGCGATGGGCACGATCTGGACTTTTACCTGAAGCAGCACAAAACCATCCCGGAAAAGGAGGCACGGTCAATCATAATGCAGGTGCGTACACGACGCTACAAATGACTGACTCAAAATCGCTTACTTATGCCGGTTTTTGTTTAATCTCTTTCCCTTCTAGGTCGTGTCGGCGCTCAAGTATCTGAACGAGATCAAGCCGCCGATCATCCATTACGACCTGAAGCCGGGCAACATCCTGCTCACCGAGGGCAACGTGTGCGGTGAGATCAAAATTACCGACTTCGGTCTGTCGAAGGTGATGGACGAAGAGAACTATAACCCGGACCATGGTATGGACCTTACGTCACAAGGTGCTGGAACTTATTGGTGAGCAACGAAGCGCAGTGAGCCTCCTTCCCCCCTCAAAGGCAAACCCCTTCCCTCCCCTATCGTGTATACACCGTGTGTGAGCGATTGTGTGGTTGGTAGACGAGTTTTCGGTAGACGACGAACCCCCTTTTTGCGTAGATTTGGATTAGCTCGGTGCAACCCGATCCACTAGCATTGTTCTGCAAGTGTTGAGCTAGTTTTAGATTCATCTACAAGTTTCAGTCAATGTGTAGCAGTGTTGAGAATAGAGGTGTATTTGTGTGTGTAATTGAAGCAGCAAAATAGTGAAAATAGCCCTCCGGAATTAGAGATTTAGGCAAACTTGTTCCCGACACAACACACCCTCTGTGTAGTGTAGTGCGGTGCTGTCTGTTTCCCCTCCCCCTTCCAGCGGTGTGCTAATGCTTTCTCCCATTTCTATTCTCCTCTTTCCTCGCATCGTGTGGCGGGCGGGCCCCCAGGTATCTGCCACCGGAGTGCTTCGTGGTCGGCAAGAATCCGCCGAAAATCTCGTCCAAGGTGGACGTGTGGAGCGTGGGCGTCATCTTTTACCAGTGCCTGTACGGCAAGAAGCCGTTCGGGCACAATCAGTCACAGGCGACGATCCTGGAGGAGAACACGATCCTCAAGGCGACCGAGGTGCAGTTCGCCAACAAGCCAACCGTGTCGAACGAGGCAAAGGTAGGTTTCGTTTCCGCTTTAATGTACCTTCCCTGCAGCTAATATCTATCTCTCTCTCTCTTTTATCTTGTAGAGCTTTATACGGGGGTGTCTCGCGTACCGGAAGGAGGACCGGATGGACGTGTTCGCGCTGGCCAAGCACGAGTATCTGCAGCCGCCCGTGTCGAAGCACAACCGGTCGTCCAATGCGCAGAATGCGCACGCCGGCGGCCAAAACAGCAGCAGCACCGGTACCGGCGCTGGCGGGGGTGGCGGCGGCGGCGGCGGCGGTGGCGGTGGATCGGGCGGGTCGGGCGGGGCCGGCGGCAATCAGATCGGCCAGCAGACGTCCTTTTCCACCGGCATGTTCGGCAACATGAACCAGTCCAGCTCGTCTTAGCTATTTTTCCACCACAGTAGCGGTGTGAGCAGCAGCAGGAAGGGCGGTGGGACCGCCGGTCCCGCCCTCCCGCCCGGTGTAGCGGCGGCGGCGGCGGCGGCGACACCTTCCACCTCCCTCGTGTCGGGCGCTTCCTCGATCTCACCCTCGTCTCTGTCGGCGGTGGTCGCATCCACCATCCACACCAACAACAACACCACTACCAACACCACCGCTGCCACGGTCCCGTCTGTATGTGCTTCCGCCAGCCCGACCCACCTGTCCCCGGGCTCGACGCAACCGCAACCGAAGACAACAAGGGGCGGTGGGGAGGGCAACCATCGCTCGGTGCTGCTGGTGCCACCGGTTCCATCGGCACCGCCGGCACCGCAACCACCACCACCACCACCGCCACTGCCTCCGTCTTCGTCGTCGTCGTCGTCCGCCATCGGTCGCGTGATGATGACAAACGGTGGCGGCGGCGGCGGCGACGCTATCCAGCAACAGGCGAACCGCACGAACGATCGCATTGTACTGATGGCGGCGGCCGAACCGGCCGCCGCAGCACCGGCCGCCGCAGCACCGGCCGCCAGCCTGTTCAGCGTGCACGCCAAAAAAGGCATCATCATTCCGTCGCCCCTCGGCAGCCGCGCGGCGAACGGTCGGCGCCTGCTGCACGCCGCCGCCGCCGCCGAGGAGCTTGCGTCCAGCGTGGTGTCATCGTTCAACCAGAAGGCGGCGGGGGCGACAGTGCCGGCTCGGTGCGGCCGCAAAAGCATCATCATAAAGCAGCAGCAGTCGCAGCCAGGCAACCATCATCAGCTCAACCTCACCAATCAATCGCTCCTGCTGCGCCGTCAAACGAACGCGAACAAGCAACAGCAGCAGCAGCCGTTGTTACAGCTGCAACCGCTAGGCGACGAACCCCTGCCCAACCACTATCAGGTGGGCGGCGGCAACAGGAACGGTTGCAGCACTGCCAGCAGCACCACCACCACCACCACCACCACCACCACCAGCGTTCTGCTGCAGTGCAACAACATCAATCAACTCGCGGGGCTCGCCGTCGCGAAGGGAGTGGTGAAGCGCCAGCAGCATCTACTGCTGCTGCGGGGCGGCGGTGGGGCCAGCACGGCCAACAGCAGCACGCTGCTACTGCCGCCAGCGACGCCACCTGGCCCCCCCTCCTCGTCGCCACCACCCTCCACCGGCTCGTCCTCGATTGTGGCGGCAGCGACGGCGGCAGCAGCAGCGGCCGCAGCCGCCCATGCCCTGCTCGCCGGCCGACGCCACTGGCGAACGGAATAACCGGCCAGGCGCGCCAACTGGTGTATGTGTGTGTGTGTGTGTGTGTGTGTGTGTGTGTGAGCGAGCTTAGATCCGTAGGACTGTTAGGAGAGCGACACAAACACACATTCCCTTCCCCCTTTTCAACCCACCCGAACACAAACTCCAGCTACAGATGCGACCCAGCGAGCGGCGCCTAGACTAGACGCTAACCCAATTGTAAATAGTTTCGTTTGCCCGGCGTGTGTGTGTGTGTGTGGGATGGTATCGCTTGGGGTCGGTGTTGGTGAGCCTCTCACGCTTACTAGTCATCCTAACCCATTCGCGCTACAGCCGCGGCACGTTTCGAATGTCGTTTCGAAGGAAGGGGGGCACGGTGGTGAGCAGGTGAGCCCCATCCCCATCCCCCCCCCCATCTCATAATCGCCTTTAAGTGCCAAAACCCCCGCCCCTGACCCGCGCGTAGTGCTTTTAATTATCCATATACACACACCCACCGGCAAGTGTTCCGGCAGTTGCGGAAAATGCAGTTTGCCGCATTTAGTTTTTGTTGTAATTTTCCCACTCCACACAAACTCACACACATGTTACTACGGTACTTGCTAATGTTAACGATAGCAGGCATATTGGGCAGGCGATCGTTTTGCCTCGTGTTTGTTTTAGTGCGAGTGTGCGAGGAGGTCCTCATGTAGAGCCGCAGCCGTCTTGTGCAGCTTTTTAAACATGTATTCCTTCTTTTTTGTGTATGTTTGTTTTAAACTAATCTACCTTTCGGCCCCCGTGAAAAGCAATAAGTTGGGCGAGATGCACTTTATTTTGTCTCGCTTGTTCTTGTTTTGACGCAGGTTGAAATAGGAAGGAAGGAAACTCGACTATACACGTTTTTTTTTTTAAATATCGGTAGGATACGATCGATGCCGTAGTAAGCTCCACACAATATCAATAATCGGTTGGCGATAGGATAAGCGGGGTGGCGCGAACCATACCAGAGCATACACACGAACGCGCTCGGCGGAATGACGATGGAAACCGTATGAAAAGCAAAATCCGCGCGCAAGAAGTGTATGCCGAGGTAGCAACGAACCTGTTGCTGGGCTAGTGCCGTGGGACGTCTCGTGACACGTCTTTCACTGCTTTCAAAAAGGGTTCAGTAGGAACTGCGGTACTGTTTTCCAGAAGTTAGGAAGCATTAATTTTAGCGTTTCGCGTATGAGCGGAAGCGCACGCACTGGGCGTGTGCAAACGGTCCATACCACTATGTACAGAAGCGGAAGCGGGGGCAGTGTGTGACGCGAAGAGCAAGGTGTAGTTTTAAGCAATTAAGTGTAACGACAAGTATCTACTCGGAATTAGGGTTTTTTTTTTCTTCCTCTCCTGTATAAATTGAAACGAGCCCCGACGGGGCAGAGCCAACCTGTAACCTGTCCAATCCCTGCCTCCCTCCGCGATTCCCTTTCTTCACACTCACTCACACACACACACACACACACATACACCGACACCTTCTTTCTCACGCATCTCACCCCGCTACAAACTCCACTACTAAATTGTACAGATTTAAAATAGCAAAGCAAAGTGGAGGTTTGTAAAGAAAATTCGAGTAGGAAAGCAGTGAGGTGAATATTAGTTCCCTTGCAAAACAGAGAGAGAGAGAAAGCGAGAAAGAAAAGGAAAAGCAGAGATAGAGAGAGAGAGAGAGAGAGAGATAGCGATTAAACCTGCACGAGACATAATTTAAGCGCATGAGATAAAACAGTTTTTTGTTTATGCAACTTCTTTTTTTTTTTAAATATTAAAATATAAATTCGTTTATAGCAGCCCCAACACGCTGCGGTCCTAATCTCTTGGGGGGGCGAGGTGGGGTAGGGAAGGCGGAGTGCGCTTGATGGTTAGTGTTTAGCGCGCCGTATTAGTCCGTACATTGCTTCCCACTGTTTTGACGACGGCGACGGTACCGTTTTTGGTTTTGCCCCATGCCCAGCCTAACGGTTAGCGTTGCGTGCACTTCCAGCGTCCGTACACGAACGAATTGTTAGGGGGTTCTCTTCATCAGTCTCGGTCGAATGTGAAAATGTGTTTGCCGGTTTTGTTTAAAGTACGGTTTCTCTATTATAAAAAAAAAAACAAAAAATCTTATCATCTTGCATGTCCAAATCAGCTGCTACATGCTTCCTACAAAAATACACACACATACACGCGCATACACAAACGGGGCAAAAATTAAAGCAATTTTGATAACCGACAGAACAGCAAAAGCAAGCAGAGATAGAGAGAGCGAGAGAGAGAGAAGTAAGTGACAGTAGGTTGTCCCACGAGCTTTAATCAATTTTGAACACGACACGCGTTACGCTAGCACCCCGAAAGCAATAGGAGTTAGAATTCCCTCGCTCGCAGAGCTGCGCGTTTCACCTTTCACCTTTCTTGCGTTGCGCGTTCAGTGTGCGTGCTGGTCGATTGGGTCGGGACGCTTGCTTGAAGGGCTTGCGCGCATATAGGGTAGCGACTAAGCGGCATTTATGATATGCGAACCGGCTCAATAGAGTAAAAAAAAGTTAGCAAGCACAAGCAGCCTTGTTAGCAAGCCCTGCCCGGCCGCGTAGTTGGATTTGTTTTGCCTTTAGAGCGCGTACCAGGTTCGCTGGTGTGGTGTGTAAATAATTGAACAGAGCGACCAGCGGGTTGACGGACCACACCTAGCGATATTTTGTTCATTTCGGCTGCTTCACTGCGTCAACTTTCGGGTTTTGGCCAGCAGTAATCGGGCTAGATGTTTCAATGTGTTTTTAATTTTATTTATCTGTCCTTTTTCCTCTACACGTCTTGCCAACGTGGCTAGCTTGTCGTGTCTCGGTTGCCGCGCTCTCAAACGTCGTCACCGATGAGCGGGGAGCGGGCGGGGTCCATTGGCAGCTTTAGCAAACAATGCAGTGGACCCCCCCCCGTGCATACAGTGAGCTTAATCCAGGCACGGGAAAATTACCTGTAAATTGAAGAAGAAGAAAACCATTTATACGAAAAATGAAAAAAATGTTTAGTTTTTGCCCGATTTATTTTCTTCTTAACGCAAAATTATGTTTCACGATCTCAACTCTACTCGTTAGGGGACTTTTTTTTTTCGACATTGTTCAACATTGCTCATTCGTTGTTGTAGGAATGGGGTAGGGAGGGGGGTGTCCATTGTATTTGCGTTTTCCCGCTAGCCAAACGTGCAAACTGTAGAAACACACACGCGCGCGCGCACACACACACACATTGACATTGTTTACTGTACCATAAGCACGTGGCGCGGTTTAGGGGCGAAACTAAAAGTAAATAAATAAATTAAAGAAGAAAACAAAAAATCCAACCATACCACCTTGCGCGCACAGCAGGAAAAAGCGCGAAATGCAACATAATCACGTTTCACACCCACACACACACACACACACACACACATACATTTAAACCAACAATTAAACGGCAAACCTCCCTTGCGGGCGACCGGGAGGGTGCTTCATCGAGGACGGAAATTAAACGCATTAGTGTCAAAAGGAGATTTATGATGGAAAGCAAGTATTACGAAAAGAAAATCCAACCACAGAGCACACCCAACAACAGCCTAGAACTATTGCGCATTATCTGTTCTCAAAACAAAACAAACAAAAACCTAAGCAAAAGAGGCGAACCGTGAGAATGCGAAAAGGGCAGAGCCGAACTGTAGGAAATAGAGGAATCACAACATGCTCACTTACCTTAGCGAATAAAGTATCAAACTTAGTGGTTACAATCAAATGCAAATAAAAAAAAAACAACACACACACACACCAACACAATAGTTCATTCAATGTGGGAAGATTACACAACAACAAAGAGAAGAAGCAAAAAAACAAAACAAAAAAATCTGAAACAAATTCAACCTGGCAAATACGTACGTGTGTGCGCGTGTAGCAAGGGTCAAGTAGCGTAGTAAAGGAGAGAGAGAAAGAGAAAGAAGCAGAACACACGAATATCTAGGAAAATTCGATCCCCCAAAAAGGAAGGAAAACCCCGGCAAGATCGAGAAACACACGCAATGCCGCACTCTCACTAAAAAGGGCCAAAAAACCTGAATAAGGCAGGAGCAACTAGAGCAAGACTTAAGGAAACAAGTACCGCAAAGCGAGAAAAGAAACCCCCCCCCTAACATGGCCCCACTGTAGGCAAATGGGGCAACGCGTTGACGACTAGACGGGAGTGAAGCGAACGATGATACTATAGCTAGGAAGCTGTGTGTGTGTGTGTGTTTAAGAGGACGTTGCCGATGTTGGGGTAACGGGCCGGCACCGATCAGTAGAGACACGCTTTAGCTCCAAACTGTTTGCGATGCAACGGGCAAAAGAAAGCAGGCACGGCTCTGGCGAAAAGAGATGACACAAACAACACACAGCACACACACATGAACCCCCTCGTAATGGTCTTGGGCATCGTTGCAAGGGTGGAGCGCGTTAAAAAGGAAGGAAAACGGGAGGAAGCAGCGAGTTTTAAATGTGTATATTTAAATTGTCAAGACTAGCTGTGGGGGAACGATAGCGAAAGAGAGAGAGAGAGAGAGAGAGTTAAAGTGCGGGAAGAGGAGCGCCTAAGCGCGGGTGACCGGCCGATTGGAATGCAAGCAAAAAAAAAAAAACGAAATAGGAAGTCAAAAAGGGGAAAGAGAAACCAACCAGGCTTAAGAAATTAATGATAATGATAAATAAAATATTACACTGTAGCAACCATCCCGTACGGCGGGGGAAAACCGTACGCAAAGCAAAAGGGGGCCGCGAGTGGGGCAACTCGCCCCGTCTCGCCCTTCCCCCCCCCTTTCTGTTCGGCACTAGGCAGTGTTAATGTTAACTCAGCTAAGTAAATACCGCGGTCTTGGATGGAGGTTGAAGCGCACGCGTGTGTGTGTGTGTATGCGCCCTTTCCCCCCGTTTCGCGGGGGAAGGGAGTGGGGAAGGCAGTGGTTAGGGGACGGGGCGCTACTACACTCTCATCCCCAAGGACAGTTGTGCTGTGTTGGAATAATAGTAATAATAATAATAATAATAATTAAAAAAAAAACAAAAACAAAGGCAAAAACAGCACTTGCAGCAAAAAATTGACGAAGCTGGCGGATAACCAAAGCCGCACAGTGCATGGGGAGGTAGGGCAGGAAAATAAACAAAAAAGCGTTAGAAAACTCAGCAAACAGCAAGGGCGCGGTGTGAAACCCCCGGGGGGGAAAAGGGAGGAAAAGTGGGGAGAAAGAAAGAGACAGAGAGAGAGAGAGAGAGAGAGAGAGATAAAACAACATTTAATAAATTTAAAGTAATAAATATTAAAAAATGGAAAAAAGAGAAGGAAACTATTGAATTAGCTGAAGCAACAAACAAACAAACAAGAAGAGGAAAAATCACCGACACAGACAGGATACGCCCGCAGGCGCGCAAGGAGAACACAGGAGGGGGGAGAGGGGGGCAAACGGAAAACAAGCGACACAGAGTGGGAGAAACAATGGAGAGCGAAAACAAGCGAATACAGATAAATAATTATAATAAATTATTTAAGATATGAAAAAATCTTCTATATGTAATATTAATTATTAAAAAATTGAAATAAAAAAATAAATATTTAAAAAATACCAATCCGCGCGAGAAAAAGGATAAAATTCTGTCGCAATAGAATGCATAACAAAAATCTAAACAACAAAAAAAAACACATGTCTTTCAAATTTATTTGCTGTGGGTCTGTGATATCTTGGGTTTGGAGCATTGTTTTCACTGTTTTTTTTTGTGCAATTAGTTTCGCTAAAGTAGTTTTGGCTGCGATTGTGTACTTTCTGGAGTTTTTTTATCGTACGGCTGCAAAACAGCATTTTTTTATTGATTTTTATAGAGACTTTGAGCCGTCCTTCTTCATTCGCCTCTTCATAGCATTTTTTCTTTCTTTACAACCAGCCAAAATATAAATAAAAGAGCGGAAAGACGAGGAAGGGAGTGAGTATCATTTCTCTCTGTCTCTCCTTCCGCAAACCTTTGAGGGATGCTGCGACCAATCGAAACGCTACTAGCGCGGACCAGGCATCGTAACAGGAGATCATCCAAATCAGGAGGTAGCTCTATCGATTAGTGTTGGGTTTCATGACTCTTTCGATGAGATTCATTCATATGAACCTTCAGTGATGAGTGATTCGAATCTCGAATCGACTGTTCAAAGATTCATGAATCTCCAAGGATTTTTGAATCTCGAAAATTATATGAATCTTCAAAGTTTGATGAATCTAAAAGATTAACAAATCCATTAAAATTCACATATCTTCAGGGGTTCATGAATCTTTAGAGATGTATGATTTGCAAAATAGTAAATTGGCGCGATCTCACCAAACAACATCTCCAACATCTTAAACAACATCTTAAGATTAGGCTTTAAGCCGCGCATGGATCGTCTCCCCGTAGCAAAACAAACTATCCGGCTGCGTGGACTTGCCAAGAAGTCCCGAAAGCCTGCATAAGCTGGCATGACCATGTAGGTTGTTGGTTCAATACAGGGTTTTCAATGATATTATTGACGTGTTCAGCGAGTTGTTGATTCGTTCGGGCATATAATTGACACTTTCAGCGAGATATTGAATTGTTCGGAAGCAGGCGTTGACAACTTCGGCGATACTATAGAGCTGTCACTTTCGTACCCCTTGGACTGCAGCTTGGATCATTCTCATCAGAAGGTAAACAAACGGTTTTCGTAAAAATATGTTTGTTTTAACTAATTCATGAATTAAACAGCTTGGGGAATGATTATTAGCTACTTTTAGGACTTTTCAGAATGAAAAATTGAACCCTGCGGCACAGTGTGTAAACAAAACAAATGACAACACTACAGAACTGCTGAACTTGTCAACGCCTGCTTACGAACAATTCAAAATCTCGCTGAAAGTGTCAATTATATGCCCGAGCGAATCAACAACTCGCTGAACATGTCAATAATATCATTGAAAACCCTGTAAGAAGAATACAGGGGTTCCCAAGTCAGTTTCGAATGTAAACATTGTTATTCACCGCATCGAAGATGTTTGTCAACAGCTATCAAATGGTTTATTTGTTTCAAAATGAAATTTCAGTTCCAGCACATGATTTTCAATACATAACAAAGAACTGTCGAGCTAAATCCAGCTTGAGTCGTGTTGAAAATCATGCTGTAGAAATTAAAAATTATTGTGATGGAAATGAAGTGTCGG